>NC_072459.1:10166500-10469625 GCF_027596085.1 Anoplopoma fimbria | reverse complement strand
GCAGGAGTCGGCATGAAAGCCGACGGGTCAGTAGGTGAAGGAGTCGGCAGGAAAGCCGACGGGTCAGTAGGTGAAGGAGTCGGCAGGAAAGCCGACGGGACAGGAGACGGCCGGGACGCCGACTGGACAGGAGTCGGCAGGGGCGGCAATGTGTCAGGAGTCGGCAGGGGCGCCGACTGGTCAGGAGTTGGCAGGAACGCCGACTGGTCAGGAGTCGGCAGGAACGCCGACTGGTCAGGAGTCGGCAGGAACGCCGACTGGTCAGGAGTCGGCCGGGACGCCAACGGGACAGGAGTCGGCCGGGACAGTAGTCGGCCGGGACAGGAGTTGGCCGGGACACCGGCGAGACAGGCGCAGTCTGGAAAGCCGGCGAGACAGGTGCAGTCTGGATAGCCGGCGAGACAGGCGCAGTCTGGAAAGCCAGCGAGAAAGGTGCAGTCTGGAAAACCGGCGAGACAGGCGCATTCTGGATAGCCGGGGAGACAGGCACAGTCAGGAAAGCCGGCAAGACAAGCTTAGGGACAGGCTGAGCGAAGTTCTGCGAAATGGCTGTCGTGAGCTGCTGAACCTGGATAAACAGGGCAGTCCAGGCCTGGTTGCTGCTCGCCAGGGCGTGGCGAACGTCAGCGGTGTTGGTGACAACCTGGGTCTCACGTCTCTGGAGCACCTCTTCAATGAATCCGAACCGGGCCTGTGACGAGGTGTCGAACGCTGGGTCCATGTCGTGGCCAGATCGTACTGTCACGGGTGGGGTGTGGACCCAAAAGCAGAACGACCAGGAGACAGATAAAGTTCTAGAGCTTTATTCAAAGCTGAACACACAGCAGATATACAGGCAGGGTCAGACTCACATTGGGAAACAGGCAGGGGATGAGGCAGACGGAAACCAGAGGAAGCAGAGGCTACCCTCGTGGTCGGGGACAGAAGGCTAAGGCGGCTAACCGAGGCAAAGGCAAGGTAGGGGAATCCGGTGGTCGGGGACAGAAGGCTGAGTCGTTGACCGGGGCACAGGCAGGCAGGGTCGGCAACGGGAAATCAGTCCACGGGAATTTGCTGGAAGGTCTGACATAAATGCAACGAACGATCTGGCAACAAGTGTGTGAATGAGTGGGGCATTTATACTGCAGGGTGTAGGTGCAGCAGAGTGAGCAGGTGAGAGGGATTGTGCTGATGAGGTGGGTGTGGCAGACAGGTGCACTGCATGAGGCTAATTTGGTGAGTGAGGGAGAGTGTGGTGACAGAGAGGGGGCTGGGCTGAGAGCTGGAAGTGGAACTGGGAGTGGCCGGAGTGAACTGAGAGAGAGTGACAGGCAGGTGAACAGAGTGAGCTAATTAGGTGAGTGAGACAGAGTGACAGGGAGTATGGAACTACTGACAGTATGGAGGAAGAACTGTGACAACAATAATATATTCACATCAATATTATTCTATTTAGAGTCTGACCCTTAGTGTTGACTTGGGCAGTGGTACAGAGAATTTGGCATGCATTTGACATGGTCTCAATAATTCAGTTTTTCTCAGTGTCTGCTGTACATCTCCTATTATGTGAAGCTACATTAATGTAACAGTGCTCCAGTGTGTTAACAAATATAATCGCAATGCTCTTCGGCAAGATACAAATGATTTCCTAATAACTCTTAACTTCTTTTAGATTGCATTTAAATACTTATTTTTTTCTTCTTTAAAGTGTAAAATGTGCCTACTACTAGACATTAGCAAGCTCCATGTGAGTTTTGTGTTCAGTTCAATTGTTGTCAATTAAAACTTTTTCAGCAAACTACTTTCAAATCATATTAGCAGCACAGACCAAACTTTCAGTGGAGCAAAGGTTTGTATTCAAAGACTACAAATTCAAGTTCACAGGTCGGGGAAGTTGAGTCAGCTGTTAACCCAGAGAGTGCTGCTTCTTCAGGCTGTCTGAGCGCCTCACTCTCTCCTCTGGTGTCTTTCTGTACCAGCTCCTGAGAAGAAAAAGCCACTGTCATACTATGCTAAGTGTAAGAGCCATTTGGCCATTGTTTTGTTTTGTAAAACCTCCCACCACTTGGGGGGATAGTGCCACTCTCAATTAGGCAAGAGGTCAATATAATCAGTGAGTGTTACCTGATGCAGGTGCTGCTGAAATGGGAGGCAAATAGTTTTTGACCGCTGTGCAATAGTGAACGAAGATGAATGGTATGATTTCTTTTGACTGTTATTTAGTAATGAAACGTATGACAGAGAAACTGGCTGTGCTCTGTTTGTTTATGAAAAACTGGGTTTGTAAATAATAAATTGGATTTATTTTGGAAGCTGCTTTTTCAGCAGTGTTATGAGGTGGAGTGATGTATCTCTAAATGAATTATAGTTATGAAGCTAGAAAAATTAAATATGTTAATTTACACAATCACACAGTCATTTATTTAATGCCAGCTGTCTTTTTTGAAAGTGTCTGTTTAAACTGTGTTGCTTTTAGTCAGAATTATGACCTTGAAATCTTCGTAACTGTGTAATATTAATTTTGAGCTTTGATTGGTCAGCAGGCGGTGCTTTTGTACGAGTTGACCTCTTATCTCCAACATAATCTGCTCAGCAGGTCCAGTGTTCAGCATAAGTAACCATGGTGATTTATCCCAGTCAGAAGTGAACCTCCGTCGTGGAACAGAAAACCCTGAAGTACCTTGATAACCCCAAATGTTACTTCCTGAAACAGGCCTCTGCTCTTGTGTGTTACATTTTGTCAATGTTCATGTCCTTGACTCTAACAGCGTCTCTGAAAATTCAGACTATATCATTGGAAAAGTTGAAAGTGTCTTAGATAACAGCAGACGTGTATAACTGGTTTAAAGAGAATCCAAACGCATGAACTCTGTGTCTGCCATAGGGTGACAAAATCGTGTTTATAAATTACTGTATAATATTGAATAAAGTGTTTAATTTAACAAAAGATCTGAGGTGTTCCGCTTCCTGTATGTGTGCTTGTGTGAATTGTGTGTAGTGTTTTGACAAAATGGGCCCAGTTTTCAAAACCGAGTTTGAAAACTGTATAGCGCTTATGTTGATTGATTACTTGACAATAAAGCAATTAGGTGCTTGGCCAGGTGGCACATGTGTTGGCCAGTTGGTCCATGGCTTTGGCATTTTGATTGGCAGAGTTTTTGAAATGGCAGGTGACTTTATGTCAGAGTATGTAAATATAATAAACTCATAAAATGTGATGTTCGATATTAAACCAGTGGTTTCCAGCATGTTGGGCTTGTGCCCCCTCACAAAACAGTTCCTCCCTTGAAAGGTTTCAGATTTCTATGAGTTATTTCTACAACCACAGAGACATTTCAATTCTAAACATATTTTGTTTAACACAATTTGAGAACCAACAAGTTGAAATATACACACCAGCATGATAAGAGAACAGTACATACAAATACATGTGTGCAATTTGTGTAGAATAATCTCTTCCAACACTTGTAGACAATTTATAAAAGTATGAATAAGATAAATAAAAAATGAAAAAGGGAGGTTTAGGAAGGGAGGAGTTTCGCGCACCTTTGACATATATCAGAACCAGGAAGCAAACACTCTTTAGGTTTCGTTTATTGTGTGGGATCGGACAACTATTGAGAACAAGGGACTCCTACGCCCGCTTTAAAGCTGAGGACCGGCATTGATCTATAACCTACACGCTGCAGGTAACCGTTGGAATGATGTATTGATATTGTGAGGGACTCTTATTCCCCGTTTGAAAGCATGAAGACCGTCACGAAGAATAAGGAGCAAACGATAGGCTGCAAGATCACAGACTTGATGAAAAGTTAGTTCTATTTATAACAGTGTTATAGGTATGGAAAGCATAAAGTGTCATTATCTGCGTTTTCACGGTGTTTTTTAATGTGTTGCATATTTTTACCCCTCTTATAAAGCAGTCACAAACGCCTTGTTTCACTGCGTTTCTTTTCTTTTTTTACGGTAATGAGTCCCTCCTCTGTTTCGCATAGCCTGTAAGCCCAAAGTTTCTGTAACCAATGGCCACTTTGTATTCTTTCTTTTTTTTAAATAAGTATTACAAAATCTTGGTGGTTAATTTAAAACATGTTAATTTGTTTACTTTCCAGTTGCCGTTCGTGGTCATGGATGATTTTGTCCGTAACACATTAAATGAATGGGGCTTCAGCGAGTGGATAGAAAGATTTGAAGGTAAAGTATTACACTGCGGTCAAGTTAGCCGACACTGAAATTTTAGTGCTCCTATATACTAAAACTCATGGTAAAAGCATTCAAACTCCCCAGATCGGGAACGCGCGATGGACTTTGTAAAGTTAGTGGAAGGATCTACGTGACATAACTTCTGGTTTTCAGAATAAGATGTAAACAAGTGGATGTACAAATATATGGAAATAAGATATATTTTATTTTATTCACATTAAAAATGAACCCAGTTACCTGCATCTCGTGACTGACTAAAATTTTCACGGTACCAATTGTATATTATATTTAACAAAGTATTAACTTTGTATGTAAAATTTGTACCTTCAAATAGGTAATTTCTCAAATTTTTCTAAGGTAAATATTTTCCTAAAGAATTCCAGACAATAACTAATGTATATGTGTTCAGGAAATCTCTGACTCCTCTCAAAGCTAAAAGTCAAACATTTTTACTGTACCAATTAAGATATACTTCAAAATAAAAGTCCTACATTTGTACCAAGTAATATCAGATAACTGAATATTCAAATAGGTAATTTCTTTCATTTATAAGGTGCTATAAAAAGTATTTATTCTCAATAATTCCAGAAAACGGCTGATATATTTCTTTTCAGGACATCTCTAACTCCACCCATATTGAAAATCAAACATTTTTACTGAACCAATTAAGATAGTTTCCAAATTAAAAGTCCTATATTTGCACATTTAAAAAGCTAATTTATGAATATTTAAGGTACTACAAAATAGTGTTCTCAATAATTCCAGACAATGAGTAATGTAAACGTGTTCAAGACATCTCTGACTAAACTTGTAAGAAATCGGTATTTTAAGTGATATTAAAATAATATTCTCAATAATTCCAAAAAATGACTAATTAATATGTGTTCAGAACCTCTCTGACTCCACTGGTACATAAAATCAATCTTTTTTTGTGTACCAATTAAGACATTTTTATATGTAAATGTCCTAAATTTTACAGAGAAACAGGTCATTTCTGAATATTTTAAGTGCTATAAAGGCTATTTTCTCAATAATTCCAGACATTGACTGATGTATATGTGTTCAGAACATCTCTGACTACACTTATACAAAAAACTAAAAATTTTATTGTACAAATTGAGAGATCTTTCAAAGTAAAAGTCCTACATTTATACCGGGAAATATCTAATAACAGAATATTTGAGTTGATATATAAAGACTTACCTCAATAATTCCAGAATAAGACTGATCCACATCTATACAAGAGTTATCTGACTACACCCAGTTAAAATGTTTGATTTTCTTTACAAGTATTTTCGAAGATGTCCTGAATACATATGGATCAGTCAATGCTTGGAATTATTGAGAAAACAATTTTTTATAGCACCTTAAACATTCATAAATTCGCTTTTTAAATGCAAAAATTTAGGACTTTTAATTTGGAAAATATCTTCATTTGTACAGTAAAAAAAATGTTTCCATTTGGGTGGAGTTAAAGATGTCCAGAAATGTGTTCCATTATGTGGAATTATTGAGAAAATACTTATTATAGCACCTCAAATATTAAGTTATCTGATATTTCTTGGTACAAATGTAGGACTTCTACTTTGAAGTATCTTTTAATTGGTACAGTAAAATATTTTGACTTTTAGTTTGAGAGGAGTCAGAGATTTCCTGAACACATATACATCAGTTATTGTCTGGAATTATTTAGGAAAATATTTTCATAGCACCTTAAAAATTTGAGAAATTACCTATTTGAAGGTAGAAATATAGGAGTTATTACTTTCTTAAATAAAAAATATAATATTCAATTTGTACAGGGAAAATGTTCACGAGATGCAGGTAACTGGTTTCATTCTTAATGTGAATATAATTAAATGAATCTTATTTCCATATATTTGTACAGACGTTTTGTTTATATGTTATTTTGAAAACCGGAGGTTATGTCACGTCGATCCTTCCACTAACTTCACAAAGTCCATCGCTCGCTCCGATCTGGGCCGTTTGAATGCGTTTACCATGAGTGTTAATATAAAAGGCGCACTAAAGTTTCAGTGTCGGCTGACCGCAGTAGTATTACTGTGCCTCTTTTTTGGGCACAGATGTTGTGCATTGTTTATATGTTCTACCAACACTGAAACGTCTAAGCATCGACAGAACTAACAGAACTATGAAAAATGCTGAAATGTTGTTCTGCAGTACAATGCTGACATATGCTTGACAGACATAGTTTTAAGAAAATGAGAGAGATCAAGACTAAAGATCGACACATAATTAAAATACAATCAATATACATTAACGCTGTGTTCAGGCTGTAATACTCTTAAAAAATGAATTTAACAGCTGAACCAACACCTATTTCGGTCATTTTATGAAAGATTTCTGCAGCAGTTTGAAATTATTTCTTGCATGACTGAGATGCAACTCCGTATTTTTTTGCAGATCAACGTATTGACACGGAGAGTCTTTATTGTCTCGATGAACACGAAATCGACGCCTTGATCCCAATAGTGGGACCAAGGTCAAAGTTCAAGAAGAGACTCAAGTTGTTAAAGGTAATGTTGTGCACTGTGAACACAATTTACACAAATACTGTATTTATGATTTACAGGAGCACATACTTCTATTTTAATGACACATTAATTGATTTAAATATATCTATTATATCTATATCTATCTATTAATGGCATGTGCTAGAATATTAACATGTATTTCCTATTATGGATTTTCAACTAATTTCTTTCGTCACTACAAGGAACAAAACACAGCAAATCCAGAAACAGTTGATTCGTCTACTCAAGTAAGTTGAATGAAGTTTCAAGCACTTAGGTATCATAAGGCATTTATTATATTCATACAGATCATATTTTCAATGTCTGCTCAAACTTCTACATGGCCACTTAGTATTTAATTAAGACACAGATGTTCATGTTCACCCTCAGGTTTGTCCGTCCACCAGCGGCACAAGTGATGAAGGTGAGATACACTTTATCTTATTCATTAAAGTTAAAGTTTTTAAGGCCATAATATCTTGCTTTTACCAACTGACTGTATTTCGAGACAATGTTTTAATTTTGTGAAAGGCAGATGCAACAAACATTTCTTTTTGCTCCTTTTTTTTTTAACAAAACATGTCCAATAAGGAAAGAGAAGGTTGGATCTTCAGGGCGAGTCTAGCCAATCACCAACTAAAAAACAACGACTTCACACAAAACCAGGATCATACTCAGGTACTTATAATACTTTCCAAACAATGGCAACATTTTTATATAATAACATTTTTACTTAACTTACTTACATAGCAAATGTCTGTTTCTATATTTTGGCCACAGAAAATACTTTCTCGTTTTCTGCCATTTGTAGTCTTATCAGACAACCCCAAACAGTCAACGGCATACATTCAAGTATCCATAGCAACAATGGGTATGCTTCAAAGTAAATAACTTAACTGCGGCCTTTAACTGCATGATGTTTTAAACCAAGACCATAGTTTATCCTTTGCTAGTATAAGCCTGATGATACACTCTGAAGCATCCTAAATGGACCTGGCAGAGAAAGTTCCTCTCAGGCTTTACCTTCTTCTCCTCTGATTATTTGTCCCCTTATTCTGCATTACTTGATACACTGGTTCATGTTCTTGCTGAATAGCTCTTTACTTTCACTATGGCAGAAGAAATCATACTGTCTGATGTGAAAACCATCATGAGATGTGTCCATCAGAAAATACCTAGCCAAGACAACAAGCTAAACAATTTCCTGAGGTAAGTATTAAGTTTATTACATTTTCCATATTAATATGTTATACATGGGTTCGTCCCGCCGTCCGTATGTATATCCATTTCTCAACCGCAACTTGAAGGAATTTCTTCAAATTCGGCACAAACATTCGCTTGGACTCAAAGATGAACTGATTAGGATTTGGTGGTCACAGATGACCTGTGATATGACAAAATAACTTTTTGATCATAACTCAAGAATTATGCTAATTATGACAATTTCACACAAATGTCTAATAGGATAACATAAAGACGTGATGTCATTTTGGACAGACATGGATGTAAACCATGACTTGACTCTTTGTCTGAGGCATACAGTCATTAGGTGGAAATGTTATTGTTTTGATTAAAAATAGGGTAGTAATTTGACCAAAAGTTACAGCAAATTACTTCTACTGAGGAGAGTACAATATGCTGAAGAGGGCTATTCATAGACAGATGTATTCCTGATTTTGACACATTCTTTAAGTATTTTATGTTTTTGTAATTAATGAATTAACCCATACTTAAACTCTTGTACAACAGGAAAAAAATAAGTGGTTTGGAGACAGACAAGAGGGAGATGGTCGGTGTCTTTGGCAAAACCGGGGCTGGAAAGAGCTCTTTGATAAATGCCGTCATTGGAGTGAAGAATCTCTTGCCCTCTGGAAGAGTCAGTGCATGTACCTCAGTCATGATTAAAGTGGAGGCTAACATGCAGAACTCAAAGTATGAGGCAGACATTGAGTTCATTACAGAAGAGGTAAAATGAGCTGTCTATGTTTGTTTATTTTAAGCTGTTTTAAAATGTTTGATGTGGCTGAAAAAATACATTGTTGATTACATAGCATGCCATTTAATTTAACGGAGTTAAAGGTATTTATTTAATTTTATTCAGGAGTGGACCGATGAGCTGTGGTTCTTGTTAAACTTCCTCGGGGATGATGCAGATCAGGAAAGTGATCAGAAAGATGACGATGATCGTCGGGATATTGTTGAAAAGCTGTCAGCACTGTATGGAGAAGACTGGGAAAAAAAATCTCCTGAAGACCTCATGGATGGCAAATATTTCAAAGAGATCCCAGAATTTCGACTTCGCAAGAAAAAGACTTTGACAGGCGAAACAGTAAGTGAGAGTAAAAATCTTATATCACTTAATAAGAAGCCCTCTTGTCTGACTGACAGAGTGAAATGTTATTGAAGTTTTTGTAATGTGCATACTGTCTAGCCATTCCAGGTTGGTTTAGTTCAACGGTAGTTCAACAAATGTAAAATTAAAATCAGTATGTGAAATTTTCTACTTGAAAAAAAGAGTGACCTTGATCCACCTGTCCTTGATAACTACAAACCCATATCAAATGTACCCTTTGTAGAATAATCATAAAGAAGTTTGTATACCAGTAACTAAATAAATGTATGTAACTGTTTTAACAAAAATCCAACCAGGATTTTCTCGTCAATCTTTGTGCTTAAACAGTTTGCTTTTAGATTAAATGACATCATGGTTTATTAAATCTCAATACTGCTTTTGTTTACACTAGAAAGCTGTGTTCGGCTCCCTGGTTAAATAATAGTCATTATTTTATCTCAATGGGCAACCTTACTTCCCAGCAGGTAAGCCTTACCCATGGAGTACCACAAGGATTAGTACTTGACCCCCGTTCTATTCAGTTTATTCATGATAACTTTTTAAAAAGGGACACTCAACGCTGACGGATCTCAAATCTACATTTCTCTTTCACTGGTAGGCTGTGGTACTGGGGTCTGCTGACTGTCAAGGGTCAACATAAAAAACAGGGAAGCTGCATCAGGCCTTCGATGATAAACATACTTGCTATGACCTCGAAAATGTTAGGATCTGTCAAAATCTGATCATGATCAACTTAAACAGTCTTGTATCCACTTCCGGTTTAGTATTTAATATTTGTTTATCCAAATTAAGCTTTTTTCTTTTGTTGTTTCAGTGATAGGGTTTCTTAATCGCTCTTCTTTTTTATATTTTCCTGTTTGAAATTGTTTGTGCAATTTGTAAAGCATTTCGAATTTGCAGTCAGTGCATATAAATGAAATCCCCTCATGTTGTCTTAATCTCATTTCATTATTTACTGCAGGCTGAAGAGCTATCCGCGAAATTAGTCAAATACACAAAAAGCGACCCAAAACATGGAGAAGTGAAGAGGTGGTATTGGCCACTAGTGAAGTGTGTCACTATCAGGGTGCCAAATAATGATCTTCTTAAGCATGTCACAATTGTTGATCTTCCTGGAAATGGGGACCGTAACAAGGGCAGAGACAAGATGTGGCAACAGGTAATTTATCACATGCAATGCTGTTTATTGTTTATTCTGTGATATCTGCAAACTGTGACATCATGTTATTACAAAGTACGGATAATCATCATAATAACTTGCCGTCTTGTCCCTTCAGGTCGTTGGAAGTTGTTCCACTGTGTGGATCGTGACTGACATGAATCGAGCTGCGGCAGAGCCAGAAGCCTGGGAGATCCTGGAAAGTGCCAGTAGCTTCATGGGAAATGCTGGCGAGTGTCGGCATATTCACTTTATCTGCACCAAGTCTGATCTTAGTGAAGATTCAGAAGATCAGTAAGTGATTTAAGATGCTAAAAGTAAATATACTTATATATTAAAGTTACAGTGAGGAACCTTTAAGTCTCAATAACAATACTGATTCCTCTACATGACGTACATAAGAAAATAAGACCACCAGCGAGTAGATTATCTATTTTTATATAGTCATTTAAAATGCTGTCATTGGCTTTAGTCAGTTCTAATCAAGGAATTTACTTTAGAACTCAATAACTGCTTATACACTCAACACAACTAACTCAATTAAAATAGTAGTCTGTAACTTTGTCTCTAAGGTTTCAAAATGACATAGTTATTCCCAGAATACTTTGTAGCAGATCACGGACCTATAAAATAAAGTGTTGCATGTTTCAATGCAAATGGGTGACTCAATAGTTAAAGGTACAAGTCTAACAAAGATCATTTTTTATTTTATTCTGGATGCAAAAAAAAATTTGGAATCTGAGGTTTCAGTTCGCCAAATACTGTATGAGGTGCCAATTAATGCAAATGTTTACATTTAGTTCAGCAGCTGGTGTTCGTGATTTCATATTGAAAGCAAACGATCAAGCAAAGAAAGAAGTGAGAAAAGAATTCAGCAAACTACACACGGTTAAGGTGAGTCTTAGAGACTGACAGAAAGTTTAACACAAAGATTGTCTACAAATGCAAGCATGCCTTAATATCAGAACTTTTTTCTTTTCAGAAACATTTCAGTGATGAAAGTTTCGAAGTGTTCACAGTGAGCTCCAAAGAGTTTCTAAAAAAGAAACTTCTACATAAAGATGACACTGGTAGGTGAAGTCTCAATATGAGAGCACATTATTAAATATGTTGTGTAACTATGTAAGATGCTATGTAAGAGATGCATTTTTTTACAGAAATACCCAAACTTCAGAAATTTCTGCAGAATCTCAATGACAGTCACTCAGAGACGTTAAACTATGTGTCTGGAGCTCTTGGGATTCTCTCTCTGATTCAAGGGGCCAGCCGTAGAGAAGGGGTAAGATCAAGTAATAAAATCTCTTTCTTTGTCTTAAATCATCATTTATATTGACAGAAAATAATGTGAAAACATGCGAAAGTCAAAGACACACTTCTTACATGTAATGTCACCCATACATACATTTGAGCAATCAATTTAGTTGTTTTCCTGAATTTCTTTTGCTTCAGAGAGGCTGCATGACGACCTTAATTAAAGGGTGGTCTAACCCAAAATCAACTGAATTTTGTATAAATGTGAATAAATTAAGAAAGCCCATTCAAATAGCAGTATAGTTTCATTGCTTTAAACACTGAATGTGTTGTTGTTGATTTCAGGCTGACATAAAGACAGCTGTATGCACAGTCCTGAAACAAAAGATGAGGCATGAACTTGGTAAAATCAGGGAACCCATGGAAGAGACCTATCAGGCTTTCGAAAAAAGCCTCAGTGAGGGGGTTGAAAAATCAAAAAGTTCATGGGAAAAAGTCTTGAAGTCGGTCATACATCCTGTACGTATTTGAATTATAACTATTTCATCACAACAGATTTTGAACTTCATATGAATGTCTTAATGTTTCTTTTTTTGTTTCTTTTTTCAGAGAAAGACAGGTAGTGGTTTCCATGGGACCCTGAAGTGTATAGTACAGCACGATGGTATCTACAAAAAAACAAAAAAACATAAAGAAATAAACCTCAATATGAAGTTATCTGCATGCCTGACTGAGAGCATTGATGAAAAATTCAAGAAGACTTTCCCGTAAGAAATGACTTAATAAAGACATAAAACCCTGTGCTGGATAATTTTACAAACTATGGACGATGTGTAGAATTAACTAATTCTACATTATACAGTAATACAAATGATGCAATGTAATACATAAATAGAAATGTTATTATTAAAATACAAACTTGACAATTCTGTTTTCATTAAACATTTCAACTTGATAACATTTTTCAGAAATGAAGGAAAAGCATTCAATGGTGTCCTGAATTCGTTTTCACTTGACACGAAGAAGATGAAGGAGAAGACAAAGTACAAAGATGTCGAGCTGCAACTGATATTTCTCAATACAGAGGTAAGAGATGAGAATAGTGCCATTAGTTCATTATCAAGCAATAATGCCAGGTCAGAGGGGCTTAAGCAGAAGGGTGAGCAAATCAACCCAAACATCAAGTTTGTGATTGAGGACTGAAATGAAGACTAAACATGAGACAATTAATTGAATAAAGATGTTTTGAGCTGTTAACAAATATACTCTGATGACCCTGCCCATACTCATGACAACATACTGAAGTTTTTGAGGTAGTCTGACATCAGTGGGAAAAAAATATATATGTGCACCCTCACCTGGTGGAAAGCAGGTCTTGGGTGCGAAAATCTGTTTAAATATTGTATTTATTCAGGTGATAATCAGGTGAAATCTGGGGGAAGAAAAGGAAAAGATCACCCTTATTTCTATATTACCTTGATTTTATTTAAAATATGTTGATATATGCTTCATATTCTCTCTCATAGGAAGAAAAGATGAAGACAAAACTGAACAAAATCATTCGCGATCGTAAGAAAGAGATTTACAGCAGTCTGATGACAACAATTCAGACAGCCATGCAGGAATGCTACAACAGTATGATAAAAGATCATGACATAAAAAATGCACATTATTCATTGTGATCGTGCAGAATGTAATTATGATAAAATGTAATTGACTAAAGTTTTCTCTTTTGCTGTAGATGCAAAACATATTAGAGGAACAGGGATGCTGCAAAACATGAGGGCCACTATTGTGAAGCACGTACATGGGTCAAAGGACGTCATGTTTCAGGAAGCTAAAGATGTTATGTTGAACCAGCTGAGGGACTTGATGGTTTGTAACATTTTATGATACGTTGTACAATGAGGATATAGTAAAACATGTGGTGCTGCTAATCTTTATCTCCAATTTGGATCATTGTAATCAAGTGGAATTTTCATCTTTTTGAATGCTGCTTTTGCTACTAAAACACTGCAAGCACTTTCACAAACATTCAGCTTTTGTTATTAGTTTTAGGCATATTTTGGCTGTGAGTGATGATGATTTTTACATTAATTTAGAGCTACATCCTGAAGGATCTGGAAAAAACAATGCACGAGTCAATTGAGTTGTCGCTCAAGAATGATGGTGTCTCAATCCCAGGTGAAGGCAACGTAGCAGAATAAAAACATGATAATCACTAAAAATACCCGAAATAACTGATTCAACTGAATAAGTCAACTTATTTCTGATAGTGTAATTAAAAGCGAACTTGATGTAAACATTATGTTTTTGGTTTTATTAGACGTTACAGTGGAGCTTGACATGGTGAGGAACCACCATAAAGAACTGATGGGAAACCCAGATGAAGAAAACCACTAATCTGGTAAAACTGTTGTGAAAATATCTACATAATTCCTCAGGATGGAGCTGTTCTGAATAATGCTAACAATGTTTTTAATTACACTAGTGCTGCACAGCTGATTACCAACTGAAGAGCCCCGCGGGCTCACTGATTAGAGCCGGGAGGCCTCTGGATTGATCTCCACCATTTTTGTCAGGCCATTTAATCCATGTTCTCTGTGTTGTTTTGATATGTTCTTTGAATTAGCTTGTTGTGAATTCAATGCATAGAGATTCATTCATTCATGAAAAATTTGATAGAACTAGATGATATTAATAAACCAGCCTATCTGGTTTCTCATTATTTACTGAACAATTGTTTTGTTTTAATCTTCACAGGTTTTGTCATGGTATACTGTCCAATAAAGATCACTTTCAAAGTTCCACATGTACTTTGGCTTCTTTGTCTAAACATCAGTTTCTATTGATAGATAGGCAAATTATTTTCCAACTTTGTTCTTGTCAATTTCTTATTAAAACCTCTCCTAAACCTTACCTTAAATTAAGTTACCTGACACCAATCTACATTACAGTTCCCAAACACTTTTAGTAACCCACACCACAAATACTATTCATATTATAAACGTGTGATCAATTCTAACATAGTAGGTAAGACTGTTAGTAGGTGTCAATGTGTAAAGATTTGTAAATATGCATGTTTGTTGCTCATTTACTCAGCATCTATGAGGTTTATGTCTATGAACTGATATGACATTAATATTGTCATATAAAGCAATGTTGTTTTTGGACACAATTAAAGACATCATTTTAGATGTAGAAAAAAAAGATCCACATGATCTAAATTTTGTTAATTTCCCAAACATTTGTCAGTTTGTCCTGATAATGACTGCTCATCTTGAACCAACAGGTTCAGTAAAGGTGTGTTGTTATTAATTTAGGATTCATGGTAATGGAATGTGTTATGATTGTTCCGGCAATAAAGGAAGAAACCTATGGGAGAGCGACAGAGGAGGGATCCTTCTCCCAGGATGGACAGAATACAATAGATGTCATGTGTACAGAATGAACAGCATAACAGAGATACAACACATTCAATGTATATGACATAAATGATATCATATAATAAGAGTAGTAAGCAGAGCAACGAAGGAAAAAATTAAGACTACTTATAATAACAGCAGCAATTACTATAATAGAATTATAATTATGAAATAGGGAATAATAATGTGACTAATCGAAGTAGCAGTGGGTGTCAGTCGGCTCACAGCAGGAGGCACGACTACGGTCCAGGTACCACAACAATTCATGGAAACCTGCAAAGCGAGAAAGCAAAAATGCCTTCAGGGTGGAAGCAAAGCTAATATGCGTAATAGTACAGGTAATAGTAATAGTAATGTGACTAATAATAATAATGGTAGTAGCAGTCGGTGTCAGCAGGGCCATAGCAGGATGCACGACCACAGTCCAGGTACAGCCACGATTTATAGAAGCCTGCGAAGGAAGGAAGCACAAAGACTCCAGGGTAGAAGCAAAGTCAATAAGCGTAATAGTACAGGGAATAATAATAGTAATGTGACTAATAATGATAATGGTAGTAGCAGTGGGTGTCAGCAGGGCCTCAGCAGGTGGCACGGTGAAAGTCCAAATATAACCCCGATTCCTGGGAACCTGCAAGGCGAGAAAGCACAAAGACTCCGGGGAAGAAGCAAAGTCAGTAATGTGCATAAATAGGAGATTAATACATAAAGATGGAGGGAGAGAAGAGGAGAGAGGAGCTCAATGTATCCTAGGTAGTCCCCCGGCTGTCTTGGCATATAGCAGCATATCTAGGGGCTGGACCAAGGTGAACCTGAACCAGCCCTAACTATAAGCGCTATCAAAAAGGAAGGTCTGAAGCCTACTCTTAAAAGTGGTGAGTGTGCCTCCCCCCGGACTGAAACTGGAACCTGGTTCCACAGAAGAGGAGCCTGATAGCCCCCCCCTTTCTGGTATTTCATCTCTACAGAGAAGGTTTCAATACACTTAAGCATTCTTCTCCCCCTCTCTTCAGCCATAAAGGCATCAGAGGTCAAAGCAATAAATTCCTTGGCTCAAGAGAACAGGAACCACACTACCTATCTCTGCTATTATTCCTTGTATCCCTGTATAATACTGCACAAGTCTGTGAAACATTTAATAAAGTGGAAAACAGAGTTAAATTAATTTCCATATATTTCAGATCGGACTCATCATGTGACCATATTGCCCTCCAGTGGTCAATTGGAAATAACACATATCGGACATGCATGACCTCTGTTAATCCTGTATACCAAATGTATGTAACTGAAATTCCATCTCTGTATCCGTACAAGTGTGTAAGGTTTGTTAAACTCATAGTGAAGAAAGGTATGTGGGTTATTTGTTTAAAATGTTAGATTAGTCAATTTACTAAACAAGACCGCCGACACTAGGGACAAAGGAATCCCAAATCTTGACAAAAACGAAGCCATAAAATCAAGCCACACCCTGGGACCCGACACCTATCTTGAACAGATAAAACCAGGAGATTTGCTTTGTTCACTCTCTTATTCTCTTATTCCTTTTATTCTTCTTGTCCTCTTGTCCTTTTCGTTTTTGTCCGTGTTAGGCGTCTTGTTAAGTATTATTTTATTTTATTTTAGAACAGCAGCTTTGCCAGTATTTTTCCTCCTCAAACTCCTTGGAGCATCTTAGAATCATTCTTTTAAACAAGCCTTATTTTTAGTGAACATCTGTTGATCTCGTGAGACATCAACTTTAATTATTATCGTTTAGGCCAAAACGAGATTAGTTGGAGACTATCAACAAGTAGCCTCAATTATCGAACTATTCAGAGCTATATCCCTCTCCACACACCGGACCGGATCCAACGCCCGTTTTGAAGCAAGACACAAAGAATTCAGAGACGTTTGCCTGCTGACTGAGGGAGAACCCCGGAGCCAGCTGAGAGCCAGCTGAGAGCCACAGGTCCACTTCACCCTCTTCACCTCCGAGCAGAGCTGATACCCCCAGGACCGCTGAAGCAACGGCAGAGACCCGCAAAAGGCATCTGGACCCCTCGGCACAAAGTAGGAACATCTCAACCGTACTGTGATCCAGAGTTGGTGTAGGAGATATAGAAGCTCTGAATAATAATATAGATTGACCATATAGAGCAGAGGTAGGAGAAAGAAGAGACCTCAACTTTTCTTCACTATTTGGTATAATATTGCCTGATTATTTGAAACCCATTCATTCATGTTTTGTATTGTTCTTTAATTATTAATCTTGTCATCCATTCATTTAATTCCCTTTTTAATAAATGACCTATATATCGCCAAGTCGTTGTCTGTCATATTGATTCAAAAGGTTGGAACTATGAGGTCACTGAAATCAGGACTGACGCCTGAGATATTGAGACAGGATAATTTGTCACCAAATTATTGATCATATTTTTATTTTTATTTCTTCTATTCAGAAGTGGTGCCCCGCAATTTTTATCGTAAGCAATATTTTTATTTCAACGTAGTCATAAACAACGCTACATTGAACTATAAGTTCCTTAAGAAATGTGGTTGCAAAAAGCTTTTAGGGTGCTTTGTCACATGGGCACCACATGTAGTCCTCCTTTAATCCATGATGGTTACAATGGATTCCAGTCATGGTCCAAATATCTTAAACAGAATCCCTATTTGAAACCACATGGCCAGAAATGGGGTTCTAAAATCATGAAATCAATTGTAAGCATATACGAGAAAATTAGCTGGTTAATGTGCTTTAAAGTCCCAAAACTAAGATTAAATTACATTAAACTACCGACAGCACTGCATCATGAGATATGTAACTGTCATTAACTCCCCAGCGTTGCTTGTTGGTTCAAGCCAAATTCACTGTAAATATTTTTTTTATAAAATTTTCATTTTAGGAATCAGAGTCCAGAAAATTCAAACAATTTCAAAGTGTATTCTTGTCATAAAAAACATGACAATTTGGCATTTTTAAAAAAGCAAAAAAAGAGAGTACAGCAATGTCAGCAAACAACATCAAGACACTGAATACTAATGACGCAGAAATGATGTATCACAGTGAACTATAGTGGGTTTACCAATTCCTTAACAATAATATATTCACATGAATATTATTTTATTTAGAGTCTGACCCTTAGTGTTGACTTGGGCAGTGGTACAGAGAATTTGGCATGCATTTGACATGGTCTCAATAATTCGGTTTTTCTCAGTGTCTGCTGTACATCTCCTATTATGTGAAGCTACATTAATGTAACAGTGCTCCAGTGTGTTAACAAATATATCACAAATGTTGAAACACGCTGAAATGCCTCAGTGGTAATGTAAACTCAGCACCATTTAATAAAGAAACAAAGCACAAACAGGTACTCAAAGCCCTTGAACAAAACACTTGTAGTTAATGTATTATACTCACTTAAATGCTTTCATGTGACTGTCAGCATGAAAGTGATTTTAAAATGTCTCTTACAGCTATAAGCACTAGACGTTTATGAATGCACCTGGTAAAGATATGCATGCTACCATGTGACGCAAAGGCAATGCTCTTCGGCAAGATACAAATTATTTCCTAATAACTCTGAACTTCTTTTAGATTACATTTAAAAATACTTCTTTAAAGTGTAAAATGTGCCTACTACTAGACATTATCATTATTATTTTGTGTTAAGTTCAGTTGTTGTCAATTAAAACTTTTTCAGCAAACTACAACAGTTACAAACACAATGACATTGTGATGACCAATGAGCTCAAGTATGGTAGTGAATACAATCACTTGAGTTTCAGAAGGTACAATCATATTAGCAGCACAGAGAAAACTTTCAGTGGCGCAAAGGTTTGTATTCAAAGACTACAAATTCAAATTCAGCTCCTGAGAAGAAAAAGCCACTGTCATACTGTGCTAAGTGTAAGAGCCATTTGGTCATTGTTTTGTTTTGTAAAACCTCCCACCACTTGGGGGGATAGTGCCACTCTCAATTAGGCAAGAGGTCAATATAATCAGTGAGTGTTACCTGATGCAGGTGCTGCTGAAATGGGAGGCAAATAGTTTTTGTGAATGAAGATGAATGGTATGATTTCTTTTGACTGTTATTTAGTAATGAAACGTATGACAGAGAAACTGGCTGTGCTCTGTTTGTTTATGAAAAACTGGGTTTGTAAATAATAAATTGGATTTATTTTGGAAGCTGCTTTTTCAGCAGTGGTATGAGGTGGAGTGATGTATCTCTAAATAAATTATAGTTAGATATATTATGATCTATCATGCCCTAGAGATGAAGCTAGAAAAATTAAATATGTTAATTTACACAATCACACAGTCATTTATTTAATGCCAGCTGTCTTTTTTGTTGTGGTCAATTTACTGTGTTTTTCCACCTCCTGGGTCTGCCACTCCTCCTGTCTGTCTCACTTCACACCTGGACCTGCTCTGCAATCATGCTCACCTGGTCTTCATCTCCAATCAACTCCCCTTCATAAACCCTTGGATTCCCTGCTGTCATCACACAGTCATGCCAGATCGTACTCCGCATTATGCCAGACCTTCCAGCGTTATTCCCCGGACTGATTTCCCGTTCATAACCTGCCTTGCCTGTGCCCCGGTCAATATTCCCCGAATTTATGAGCTTTGATTGGTCAGCAGGCGGTGCTTTTGTCTGTTTAAACTGTGTTGCTTTTAGTCAGAATTATGACCTTGAAATCTTCATAACTGTGTAATATTAATTTATGAGCTTTGATTGGTCAGCAGGCGGTGCTTATCTCTTATCTCCAACATAACCTGCTGAGCATGTCCAGTGTTCAGCATAAGTAACCATGGTGATTTATCCCAGTAAGAAGTGAACCTCCGTCGTGGAACAGAAAACCCTGAAGTACCTTGATAACCCCAAATCCTGCTTCCTGAAACAGGCCTCTGCTCTTGTGTGTTACGTTTGGTCAATATTCATGTCCTTGACTCTAACAGCGTCTCTGAAAAATCAGACTATATCATTGGAAAAGTTGAAAGTTTCTTAGATAACAGCAGACGTGTGTAACTGGTTCAAAGAGAATAGAAACGCATGAACCGTGTGTCTGCCATAGGGTGACAAAATCGTGTTTTTATAAATGACTGTATAATCTTGAATACAGTGTTTGATCTGAGGTGTTCCGCTTCCTGTATGTGTGCTTGTGTGAATTGTGTGTAGTGTTTTGACAAAATGAGCCCCGTTTTTCAAAACCGAGTTTAAAAACTGTATAGCCCTTACATCTTGATTGATTACTTGACAATAAAGCAATTAGGTGCTTGGCCAGTTGGTCCATGGCTGTGGCATTTTGAATGGCAGAGTTTTGAAATGTCAAGTGACTTCATGTCAGAGTCCTGTGTCTCATATAGAGAACAATGTGCAGTGTGTTGCAAAAAGTGTCACGTTGAAATGCAAATTGGATGCAAAGCAGAAAATGTGTTTACAGTTTTGGAGACAAGAGCTTAGGTTTTGCTCTCCGAGTGTTGGTCTCGTTAATTGTGCTTTATGTGTCATTTTAGTGTGTTACCATTAAACTATATTATACTTCTTACAGCACACTGACAGCTGCAGTTAATCACTTTTCAGACTTTGAGATTATATATTAAAATGTGATGTTAGAGATTAAACCAGTGGTTTCCAGCATGTTGGGCTTGTGCCCCCTCACAAAACAGTTCCTCCCTTGTAAGGTTTCAGATTTCTAGGAGTTATTTCTACAACCAAAGAGACATTTCAATTCCAAACATATTTTGTTTAACACAATTTGAGAACCAACAATGTAAAATATACACACCAGAATGATAAGAACACGTACATACAAATACATGTGTGCAATTTGTGAAGAAGAATCTTTTCATATCATTTGTAGACAATTTATAAAAGTATGAATAAGATAAATAAAAAATTAAAAAGGGAGGTTTAAGAAGGGAGGAGTTTTGCGCTTCTTTGTCAGAGAAGTGTCAGAACCAGGAAGCAAAAACCCTTTAGGTTTCGTTTATTGTGTGGGATCAGACAGTTATTGAGAACAAGAAACTCCTACGCCCGCTTGAAACCTGAGGACCGACATTGATCTATAACCTACACGCTGCAGGTAACCGTTGGAATTATGTATTGATATTGTGAGGGACTCTTATTCCCCGTTTGAAAGCCAAAAGACGGTCACCTCAAATTATGGGCACATGTATTGGCCAGTTGGTCCATGGCTGTGGCATTTTGATTGGCAGCGTATTGAAATGACAAGTGACTTCATGTCAGAGTCCTGTGTCTCATATAGAGAACAATGTGCAGAGTGTTGCAAAAAGTATCACGTTGAATTGCAAATGAGATGCAAAGCAGAAAGTGAGCTTAGGTTTTTCTCTCCGAGTGTTGGTCTCGTTAATTGTGCTTTATGTGTCATTTCAGTTTGTTTAGAAAAAACTGTTATCATAGATGTGGATTATGTGCTTGCAAATTTTGTATTAAGTGCTGACTTTTACTTTTAACCATTTCTAACCCTGTGGCTCAGGGGAAGAGCGGGTTGTCTTTCAATCAGAAGATCAGAGGTTGTCGATGTGTCCTTGAGCAAGACACCTAACACTAAACAAATGACTGCGATGAATGGGTGTGAACGATTGTGGGCAGGTGGCAACGATACAAATAAAAGTCTATTTACCATTTAACCTCATATGAACCATGTCTAACCTGTTTAGATTTATTTTAGATTTGAGGCACCTCTTCCTTCTTACGGTACTTTTACTTCATCTCCACTACATTTCATAGGGGAATACTATACTTCTTACCCCAGCCCACTGACAGCTGCAGTTAATCACTTTTCAGACTTTAAGATTTTATATTTTAAAATATAATAAACTCATAAAATGTGATGTTCAAGATTAAACCAGTGGTTTCCAGCATGTTGGGCTTGTGCCCCCTCACAAAACAGTTCCTCCCTTGAAAGGCTTCAGATTTCTAGGAGTTGTTGCTACAACCAAAGAGACATTTCAATTCTAAACATATTTAGTTTATGTCACAGTTCTTCCTCCATACTGTTAGTAGCTCCATACTCCCATGTCACTCTGTCTCACTCACCTAATTGGCTCACTCTGTTCACCTGCCTGTCACTCTCAGTTCACTCCGGCCACTCCCAGTTCCACTTCCAGCTCTCAGCCCAGCCCCCTCTCTCTCTCTCACCACACTCTCCCTCACTCACCTAATCAGCCTCATGCAGTGCACCTGTCTGCCACACCCACCTCATCAGCACAATCCCTCTCACCTGCTCACTCTGCTGCACCTACACCCTGCAGTATAAATGCCCCACTCATTCTCAGTATAAATGCCCCACTCAGTCTCCTTTTGGGTCCACACCGCATCCGTTACAGTTTAACACAATTTGAGAACCAACAAGGTAAAATATACACACCAGCATGATAAGAGAACAGTACATACAAATACATGTGTGCAATTTGTGTAGAAGAATCTCTTCTATCATTTGTAGACAATTTATAAAAGATTGAAAAAGATACATTTAAAATTAAAAGGGAGGTTTAGGAAGGGAGCAGTTTTGTCAGACGAATAAGGAGCAAAAACGATGGGCTGCAAGATCCCAGGCTAGATTTAAGTAATTGATTGAGGAAGTGCCCCTTTTCTCGACTTGATGGAAATTGAGTTCTATTTCTAATAATGTTATAGGTTTGGAAAGCCGAAAATGTCATTAGACGCCTCTATTTTCACCTGCGTTTCACTTTTTTTTTTTTTTTTTACGGTAATGAGTCCCTCCTCGGTTTTGCATTGCCTATAAGCCCAATGTTTCTTAAATCAATGGCCCCTATGTATCATTTCTTTTTTTAAATAAGTCTTAGAATAACTTGGTGGTTTAATTTAAAACATGATCATTTTTTACCTTCCAGTTTCCGTTCGTGGTCATGGATGATTTTGTCCGTAACAAATTAATTGAATGGGGTCTCAGCGAGTGGATAGAACAATTTAAAGGTAAAGTATTACCATGCCTCTTTTTTTGGCACAGATGTTATACATTGTTTATATGACCTACCAATACTGAAGTACAATGCTGACATATGCTTGACGGTTTAAATTTAACAGCTGAACCAACACCTATTTCAGTCATTTTATGATAGATTTCTGCAGCAGTTTGAAATTAGTTGTTGCATGACTGAGATGCAACTCCGTACTTTTTTTTTATTGCAGGACAAGATATTGACACGAAGAGTCTTTATTGTCTCGATGAACCTGAAATCAGCCACTTGATCCCAAAAGTGGGACCAAGATCAAAGTTCAAGCAGGGACTCAAGTTGTTAAAGGTAATGTTGTGTACTATGAACACAATTTACACAAATACTGTATTTATGATTTACAGGAGCACAGACTTCTGTTTTAATAACATATTATTGATAATAACATCTCATTATTATTTAAAGCATGTGCTAGAATATTAACATGTATTTACTATTATGGATTTGCAACTAATTTGTTTGATTCGTCTACTCAAGTAAGTTGAATAAAGTTTCAAGCACTTAAGTATCATAAGGCATTTATTATATTCATACAGATCATATTTCCAATGTCTGCTCAAACTTCTACATGGCCACTTAGTATTGATTTAAGACACAGATGTTCATGTTCACCCTCAGGTTTGTCCGTCCACCAGCGGCACAAGTGATAAAGGTGAGATACAATTTATCTTATTGATTACATGTAGTGTTCATTTAAGTTTTTAAGGCCGTAATATCTTGCTTTTACTAACCGACTATATTTCGAGACCATGTTTTAATATTGTGAAAGGCAGATGCAACAAACATTTTTTTTGGCTTTTTTTTTTTTTATCAAAACATGTCCAATAAGGAAAGAGAAGGTTGGACTTCAGGCGAGTCTAGCCAATCACCAACTAAAAACAACGACTTGACACGAAACCAGGATCATACTCAGGTACTTATAATACTTTCCAAACAATGACAACCTGCAAGTCAATATAAAGTCATTTTTTTTTAATTTAATAACATTGTTACTTAGCTTACTTACATAGCAAATGTCTGTTTCTATGTATTGGCCACAGGAAATACTTTCTCGTTTTCTGCCATTTGTAGTCTTATCAGACAAACCCAGACAGTCAACGGCATACATTCAAATATCCATAGCAACAATGGGTATGCTTCAAAATAAATAACTTAACTGTGGCCTTTAACTGTATGATGTATCCTTTGCTGGTATAAGGCTAATGATACACTCTGAAGCATCCTAAATGGACCTGGCAGAGAAAGTTCCTCTCAGGCTTTACCTTCTTCTCCTCTGATTATTTGTCCCCTTATTGTGCATTACTTGATACACTGGTTCATGGTTCCTGCTGAATAGCTCTTTACTTTCACTATGGCAGATGAAATCATACTGTCTAAAGTGAAAACCATCATGGGATGTGTCGATCAGAAAATACCTAGCCAAGACAACAAGCTAAACAATTTCCTGAGGTAAGTATTAAGTTTATTACATTTTCCATATTAATATGTTATACAGGCCTGGTTCCTGACCAGGGGCCAGTTTCATTAACAGATCTCTAACAGAACTTCAATTTCAATTTTGGCACAAACATTCGCTTGGACTCAAAGATGAACTGATTATGATTTGGTGGTCACAGATCAACTGTGATGTGACAAAATAAGTTTTTGATCATAACTCAAGAACCATGCTACTTATGACAATTTCACACAAATGTCTCATAGGATAAAATAAAGACATGATGTCATTTTGGACAGACATGGATGTAAACCATGACTTGACTCTTTGTCTGAGGCATACAGTCGTGAGGCGGAAATCCTGGTTTTGTTTAAAAATAGTTAGTAATTTACCCAAAATTTACAGCAAATTACTTCTACTGAGAGTACAATATGCTGAAAAGGGCTAATCATAGACGGATGTATTTCTGATTTTGACACATTCTTTAAGTGTTTTATGTTTTTGAAATGAATAAATTAACCCATACTTAAACTTTTGTACAACAGGGAAAAAATCAATGGTTTGGAGACAGACAAGAGGGAGGTGGTCGGTGTCTTTGGCAAACCCGGGGCTGGAAAGAGCTCTTTGATAAATGCCGTCATTGGAGTGAAGAATCTCTTGCCCTCTGGAAGAGTCAGTGCATGTACCTCAGTCATGATTAAAGTGGAGGCTAACATGCAGAACTCAAAGTATGAGGCAGACATTGAGTTCATTACAGAAAAGGTAAAATCAGCTTAATATGTTTGTTTATTGTAATCTATTTAAAAAGGTTTGATGTGGCTGAAAAATACATTGTTGATTACATAGCATGCCATTTTATTTAACGGAGTTTAAGGTATTTTTAAAATTTATTTAGGAGTGGACCGATGAGCTGTGGTTCTTAAACTTCCTCGGGGATAATGTGGATCAGGTAGGTAATCAGAAAGATGACGATGATCGTCGGGACATTGTTGAAAAGCTGTCAGCACTGTATGGAGAAGACTGGGAAAAAAGATCTTGTGAAGAGCTAAAGGATGGCAAATATTTCAAAGAGATCCCAGAATTTCAACTTCGCAAGAAAAAGATTTTGACAGGCGGATCAGTAAGTGAGAGTAAACTCTTATATCACTTAATAAGAAGCCCTCTTGTCTGTCTGACAGAGTGAAATGTTATTGAAGTTTATGTAATATGCATACTGTCTAACCTTTCCAGGTTGGTTTAGTTCAACGGTAGATCAACAAATGTAAAATTAAAATCACTGTTGAATTTTCTTCTTGAATAAAGAGTGACCTTGAACCACCTGTCCTTGATAACAACAAACCCATATCAAATGTACCCTTTGTAGAATAATCAGAAAGAAGTTTGTATACCAGTAACTAAATAAATGTATATAACTGTTTTAACAAAATCCAACAAGGATTTTCTCCATCTTTATGCCTAAACAGTTTGCTTTAAGATCGAATGACATCGTGATTTATTAAATTTCAATACTGCTTTTGTTTACACTCTGGTTAAATAATATTCATTATTTTATCACAATGGGCAATGATCTTACTTCCCAGCAGAGCCTGAACCATGGAGTACCACAAGGATTAGAACTTGACCCCCGTTCTATTCAGTTTATTCATGAGAACTTTTTTAAAAGGGACACTCAACGCTGACGATGCTCAAATCTACATTTCTCTTTCACTGGTAGGCTGTGGTACTGGGGTCTGCTGACTGTCAAGAGTCAACATGAAACACAGGGAAGCTGCATTAGGCCTTCGATGATAAACTTACTTGTTATGACCTACAAAATGTTAGGCTCCGTCAAAATCTGATCATGATCAACTTAAACAGTCTTGTATCCATTTCTGGTTTAGTATTTAATATTTGTTTATCCAAATTTAGTTTTTTGCTTCTGTTTAAGTGATAGGGTTTCTTAATCGCTCTTTTTTTTTATATTTTCCTGTTTGAAATTGTTTGTGCAATTTGTAAAGCAGTTAGAATTTTCAGTCTGTGCATATAAATGAAATCCCCTCATGTTGTCTTAATCTAATTTCATTATTTATTGCAGGCTGAAGAGCTATCTGCGAAATTAGTCAAATACACAAGAAGCGGCCCAAAAGATGGAGAAGTGAAGAGGTGGTATTGGCCACTAGTGAAGTGTGTGACTATCAGGGTGCCAAATAATGATCTTCTTAAGCATGTCACAATTGTTGATCTTCCTGGAAATGGGGACCGTAACAAGGGCAGAGACAAGATGTGGCAACAGGTAATTTATCACATGCAATGCTGTTTATTGTTTATTCTGTGATATCTGCAAACTGTGACATCATGTTATTACAAAGTACGGATAATCATCATAATAACTTGCTGTCTTGACCCTTCAGGTCGTTGGAAGTTGTTCCACTGTGTGGATCGTGACTGACATAAATCGAGCTGCGTCAGAGCCAGAAGCCTGGGAGATCCTGAAAAGTGCCAGTAGCTTCATGGGAAATGCTGGCGAGTGTCGGCATATTCACTTTATCTGCACCAAGTCTGATCTTATTGAAGATTCAGAAGATCAGTAAGTGATTTAAGATGCCAAAAGTAAATATACTTATATATTAAAGTTACTGTGAGGATTTTTTAAATGGTTATGAAACAGTCTCAATAACAATACTGATTCCTCTACATGACGTACATAAGAAAATAAGACCACCAGCGAGTAGATTGTCTATTTTTATATAGTCATTTTAAATGCTGTCATTGGTTTTAGTCAGTTATAATCAACGAATTTACTTTAGAACTCAATAACTGCTTATACACTCTAAACAACTAACTAAATTGAAATAGTAGTCTGTAACTTTGTCTCTAAGGTTTCAAAATGACATCGTTCTTTCCAGAAAACTTCCTAGCAGATCACGGACCTGTAAAATAAAGTGTTGCATGTTTCAACATACATGGTGGATTCAATAGTTAAAGGTACAAATCTAACAAAGATAATTTCTAATTTTGTTCTGGATGCAAAAAATGGTGCCAATTAATGCAAATGTTTACATTTAGTTCACCAGCTGGTGTTCGTGATTTCATATTGAAAGCAAACGATCAAGCAAAGAAAGAAGTGAGAGAAGAATTCAGCAAACTAAACACGGTTAAGGTGAGTTTTTAACACAAAGATTGTCTACAAATGTAAGCATACCTTAATATCAGAATTTTTTTCTTTTCAGAAACATTTCAGTGATGAAAGTTTCGAAGTGTTCACAGTGAGCTCCAAAGAGTTTCTAAAACCGAAACTTCTAGATCAAGATGACACTGGTAGGTGAAGTCTCAATATGAGAGCACATTATTAAATATGTTGTGTAACTATGTAAGATGCTATGTAAGAGATACATTTTTTACAGAAATACCCAAACTTCAGAACTTTCTCCAGAATCTCAATGACCGTCACTCAGAGACGTTAAACTATGTGTCTGGAGCTCTTGGGATTCTCTCTCTGATTCAAGGGGCCAGCCGTAGAGAAGGGGTAAGATCAAGTAATAAAATCTCTGTCTTTGTCTTAAATCATCATTTATATTGACAGAAAATAATGTGAAAACATGCTAAAGTCAAAGACACACTTCTTACATGTAATGTCACCCATACATACGTTTGAGCAATCAATTGAGTTATTTTCCTGAATTTCTTTTTCTTCAGAGAGGCTGCATAATGACCTTAAATAAAGGGTGGTCTAACCCAAAATCAACCGAATTTTGCATAAATATGAATAAATTAAGAAGGCCCAGTCAAATAGCAGTATAGTTTCATTGCTTTAAATACTGAATGTGTTGTTGTTGATTTCAGGCTGACATAAAGACAGCTGTTTGCACAGACCTTAAACAAGAGATGAGGCATGAACTTGGTAAAATCAGGGAACCCATGAAAGAGACTTATCAGGGTTTCAAAAAATGCCTCAGTGAGGGGGTTGAAAAATCAAAAAGTTCATGGGAAAAAGTCTTGAAGTCGGTCATACATCCTGTACGTATTTGAATTATAACTACTTCATTCCAACAGATTTTGCACTTCACATGAATGTCATAAAAATGTGTTTATTGTGTGTCTTTTTTCAGAGAAAGACAGGTAGTGAATTACACAGGACTCTGAAGGCTATAGTAGAGGGCGATGGCATCTTCAAAAAAACAAGAACACATGAAGAAATAAACCTCAATATGAAGTTATCTGCATGCCTGACTGAGAGCATTGATGAAAAATTCAAGAAGACCTTCTCGTAAGAAATGACTTAATAAAGACATAAAAACCTGTGCTGGCTTATTTTACAAACTATGGACAATGTGTAGAATAAACTAATTCTACATTATGCAGTAATACAAATTATGCAATGTAATACATACATATAAATTTATGTTTCAGAAATGAAGGAAAACCATTCAATGGCGTCCTGAATTCGTTTTCACTTGACACGAAGAAGATGAGGGAGAAAACAGTGTACAAAGATGTTGAGCTGCAACTGATATTTCTCCATATAGAGGTAAGAGATGAGAATAGTGCCATTAGTTCATTATCAAGCAATAATGCCAGGTCAGAGGGGCTTAAGCAGAAGGGTGAGCAGATCAACCCAAACATCAAGTTTGTGACTGAGAACTGAAATGAAGACTAAACCTGAGACAATTAATTAAATGTAGATGTTTTGAGCTGTTAACAAATATACTCCGTATATGAAGAAGTCTATCAATACATTAAATGTTGTCAGTTAAAACTGAAGACACCCTTTAAAAAATAAAATCCTTCTGCAAAGCTGATGACCCTGCCCATATTCATGACAACATACTGAAGTTTTTCAGGTAGTCTGACATCAGTGGGGAAAAAAATATATGTGCACCCTCACCAGGTGGAAAGCAGGTCTTGGGTGTGGAAATCTGTTTATATATTGTATTTATTCAGGTGATAATCAGGTGAAATCTGGAGGAAGAAAAGGAAAAGATCACCCATATTTCTATATTACCTTGAATTATTTAAAATATGTTGATATATGCTTCATATTCTCTCTCGTAGGAAGAAAAGATGAAGACGAAACTCAACAAAATCATCCGCGATCGTAAGAAAGAGATTTACAGCAGTCTGACGACAACAATTCAGACAGCCATGCAGGAATGCTACAATGGTATGATAAAAGATCATGATATATAAAACCTGATACTATAAAAATGCACATTATTCATTGTGCTCGTGCAGAATTTAATTATGATAAAAATGTAATTGAATAATGTTTTCTCTTTTTTTGTAGATGCAAAACAAATTAGTGGAACAGGGATACTGCAAAACATGAGGGACACTATTGTGAAGCACGTACATGGGTCAAAGGACGTCATGTTTCAGGAAGCTAAAGATGTTATGTTGAACCAGCTGAGGGACTTGATGGTTTGTAACATTTTATAATACGTTGTACAATGAGGATATAGTAAAAAATGTGTTGGTGCTGCTTATCTTTATCTATAATTCTCGGTCATCATATATATAATCAAGTGGAATTTTCATCTTTTTGAATGATGCTTTTGCTACTAAAACACTGCAGGCACTTTCACAAAAATTTAGCTTTTGTGATTAGTCTAAGGTATATTTTGGCTGAGTGCTCAAGATTTTTATGTTAATTTAGAATGACATCCTGGAGAACCTGGAAAAAACAATGCAGGAATCAATCGAGCTGTCGCTCAAGACTGATGCTGTCTCAATCCCAGGTGAAGGCAACGTAGCAGAATAAAAAAACAAAGACTCGAAATATCTAATTCAACTTATTTTCGATAGTGTAATTAAAAGCGAACTTGATGTAAACATTATTCTTTTGGTTTTGTTAGACGTTACAGTGGAGCTTGAGATGGTGAGGAACCACCACAAAGAACTGAAGGGAAGCCCAGATGAAGAAAACCACTAATCTGGTAAAAAAAAAAAACTGTTGTTAAAATATCTACATAATTCCTCAGGATGGAGCTGTTCTGAATAATGCTAACAATGTTTTTAATTACACTAGTGCTGCACAGCTGATTACCAACTGAAGAGTCCCGGAGGCTCGCTGATTAGAGCCGGGAGGCCTCTGGATTGATCTCCACCATTTTTGTCAGGCCATTTAATCCATTTTCTCTTTGAGTGTTGTTTTGATATGTACTTTGAATTAGCTTCTTGTGAATTAAATGCATAGAGATTTAAGATTTTTCAATATTTGGTAGCGCATTTTTGCTTTTAAATGATAAAAGATGCAGACAGAAAATGTGTGGGGGTGAGAGCGGGATGTCATGCAGCAAAGGTCCCCAGTTGGAATCAAACCAGGGACACTAGGGTTTTCACGGTACTGGTCTTAGTCACCAGTCCACTATGATATCTCAGATACATTTTGTTTTTAATGATTCGATTTCTTCGTCTTCTATATATTTTTAAGTTTTTTGTGTAATTTTTAATCTTAGTTTAGTATTGGTAGATTGATTGGCTGAAATTCCAATGATTTTATGGGTGTTAAACATAAATCCTGAACCTTGATCACAGTACATACTGTAGGTTTGATTTGACAAAGACTTTAGGCTTTTCAAAGAATGATCTGACATTTCTTCTTTAATGTTCAAGGACAAAATTAGCTTGCTGTGTTTTATGCTGGTGTTTTCGAAGTATGTTCATTCATTCATGAAAAGTTTGATAGAACTAGATGATATTAATAAACCAGCCTATCTGGTTTCTCATTATTTGAACAATTGTTTTGTTTTAATCTTCACAGGTTTTGTCATGGTATACTGTCCAATAAAGATCACTTTCAAAGTGACACATGTACTTTGGCTTCTTTGTCTAAACATCAGTTTCTATTTATAGATAAGCAAAGGATTTTCCAACTTTGGACCTGTGAGTAGGTGTGTTCAATGTGTAAGGATTTGTAAATATGCATGTTTGTCGCTCATTTACTCAGCATCTATGAGGTGTATGTCTATGAACTGATATGACATTAACATCAAAATAAACTGAATATAAAAGCAATGTTGTTTTTGGACAACATTTAAGACATTAGTTTAGATGTAGAAATCACTTATCTTGTTTGACATTGTTTTTGGATGTGTACCCAAGTACATGCCCACTGTTGTACTGGCTGTGTCCCAACTAGTTATGCACTGCATCATGAGATATGTAACTGCCTAGCGTTGCTTGTTGTTTCAAGCCAAATTCACTGTAAATAATTTTTTTATTATATCCATTTTAGGAATCCAGAAGTCCAGAAAATTCAAACAATTTCAAAATGTATTCTGGTCATGAAAAACATGACGATTTGGCATTTTTAAAAAAGCAAAAAAAGAGAGTACAGCAATGTCCGCAAACAACATCAAGACACTGAATACTATTGACGCAGGAATTATGTATCACAGTGAACTATAGTGGGTGTACCAATTCCTTAACAATAATATATTCCCATGAATATTCTTTTATTTAGAGTTTGACCCTTAGTGTTGACTTGGGCAGTGGTACAAATAATTTGGCATGCATTTGACATGGTCTCAATAAGTTTTTTTTCTCAGTGTCTGCTGTACATCTATTATGTGAATCTACATTAATGTAACAGTGCTCAAGTGTGTTAACAAATATATCACAAATGTTGAAACACGCTGAAATGCCTCAGTGGTAATGTAAACTCAGCACCATTTAATAAAGAAACAAAGCACAAACAGGTACTCAAAGCCCTTGAACAAAACACTTGTAGTTAATGTGTTATACTCACTTAAATACTTTAACACGACTGTCAGCATGAAAGCGATTTTAAAATGTCTCCTACAGCTATAAGCACTAGACGTTTATGAATGCACCTGGTAAAGATATGCATGCTACCATGTGACGCAAAGGCAATGCTCTTCGGCAAGATACAAATGATTTCCCCATTATCTCTTACCTTCTTCTAGCTTACATTTAAGTAGACTTTAGTATTTTTTCTTCTTTAAAGTGTAAAATGTGCTTACTAGACATTATCAAGCTCCATGTGAGTTTTGTGTTCAGTTCAGTTGTCAATTAAAACTTTTTCAGCAAGCTACAACATTAAAAACACAATGAGATTGTGATGATGTATTCGAATGAGCTCAAGTATGGTAGTGAATATAATCACTTGAGTTTCAGAAGGTACAATCATATTAGCAGCACAGACCAAACTTTCAGTGGAGCAAAGGTTTGTATTCAAAGACTACAAATTCAAGTTCACAGGTCGGGGAAGTTGAGTCAGCTGTTAACCCAGAGAGTGCTGCTTCTTCAGGCTGTCTGAGCGCCTCACTCTCTCCTCTGGTGTCTTTCTGTACCAGCTCCTGTGAAGAAAAAGCCACTTTCATACTATGCTAAGTTTAAAGTAATCTGTAAAATCTTACATTCATATATTTATGTACACTGTTGCCTTTTGCAATTTAAGAAAATAAAGTATTGGAATAACAGTTCACTGGTTAGCAAAGCATGACATCCACTTCTGGATTATTTGCTGATAAGGGAAATACATTAGGTCAGCATATGAAATATGAAAAGTGCAATCAGGAGAGACTTCAGCGCTTAGGTCAAAAGTATACTTGCAGAAAAACTAGTTCATGCATTTCTTACCTCTAGACTAGAATACTGCAATTCTATTATCAAGATGCTCGAATAAGTCTCATAACCCTCCTGTTATGTTGCCCGTCAAATTGACCCGTTTCAAAGTTTGAAAATCTAGAAAAGAAAATGTACTTTTTCAGTATGAAACTTCTTCTACTTGTCCTAATTAGTGTAATCAACGTTAAAAATAAAAATGGTTCATATCATATATTTGCAACTTTTATTTTCATATTGCATTTAAATTCCTATTCCTCCAAGCAAGACATTCATGTCAAAAAAGATGAAATACAGTGGTCATCCTCACCATATATATGTATATATACAGTATGTCAGTCAAGACTGTCTGCCGAAAACATTATAAAGTCATTGCCAGGCCCCACCAGGATGGCAGTGACTCAAAAAACAGATCTGAGCATCAAGACGAGCACAACATGTGCAACATGTGCAAAATGTATTCGCACAAAGCACACCGTGACGACATGTCACTCGTGTGCTGTGTAGACACAGATACACACACACACACACACACACCTCGTTCATTGTGGTCATCTCTTGTTCATTTTTGTAAATTTCTGTTTCTTAACACTTTAAATAAACATAAATAGAGTTTACTTTTAATACAAATCCTTATGACTCATTTGGCTTGATTTTAAGCGAGCGGGTCAATATGACCCTGAACAGACAAGGTGTCTCATCTCTATTTATCTACATCACCCCATGAAAAAAAAATGAGAAAACTACCTATTATGGAAGACTAATGCAATTTGTATCTAGGTTTTTCCAATGTACCTAAAAAATAGTTTGAACATGTATTTTTCATGAAAAAGCGTGAATTATCCTAATGGAACTATGATCTGTGAGGGGTGGATAACTCCATTCCACTAAATAGTTATTTAATTGTTAGTTATGGAGTTGGTAATGATGTACAAACTATGTTTATTAGGATTTTTGGATTCTGACAACTTTTGGATGAATAAACATGCACTGGGTCACATTGACCCGGGAACATCATTGCTGTTCCTGACAAATGAACATAACAGGAGGGTTAAATCTCTACAGTTGATCCAGAATGCTGCAGCACGTGTTCTAACAAAAACTAAGAAAAGGGAATCTTAACTCCGGTATTAGCTTCTCTGCACTGGCTCCCAGTTAAATCAAGAATAGAATTTAAAATTCTTCTACTCACCTACAAAGCTCTAACTGGCCAGGCACCGTTTTATCTTGAGAAACTTATAGTTCCATATTACCCAACTAGAGAGCTGAGCTCCATCAATGCAGGGTTACTTGTTGTTCCTAGAGTTTATAAAAGTAGGATGGGAGCCAGAGCCTTCAGTTATCAGGCTCCTCTTCTGTGGAACCAGGTTCCAGTTTCAGTCCGGGGGCAGACACACTCACCACTTTTAAGAGTAGGCTTTGATAACGCTTATAGTTAGGGCTGGTTCAGGTTCACCTTGGTCCAGCCCCTAGATATGCTGCTATATGCCTAGACAGCTGGGGGACTACCTAGGATACACTGAGCTCCTCTCTCCTCTTCTCTCCCTCCATCTTTATGTATTAATCTCCTATTAATGCACATTACTGACTTTGCTTCTTCCCCGGAGTCTTTGTGCTTTCTTGCCTCGCAGGTTTCCATAAATCGTGGTTGTACCTGGACTGTGGTCGTGCCTCCTGCTGTGGCCCTGCTGACACCCACTGCTACTACCATTATTATTATTAGTCACATTACTATTACTATTCCCTGTACCATTACGCTTATTGGCTTTGCTTCTACCCTGAAGCCCTTTTTGCTTTCTCGCCTCGCAGGTTTCCATGAATCATAGTTGTACCTGGACCATGGTTGTGCCTCCTGCTGTGACCCGGCTGACACCCACTGTTACTTCGATTATTGTTATTATTAGTCACATTACTAATACTATTCCCATATCATTATTTTAATTCTACTAGTCATTGCTGCTTTATTATAAGTAATCTTAATTTTCTCCTTTGTTACTCTGCTTATTACTATGATTATATGAATCATTTATGTCATATACATTGAATGTGTTGTAACTCTGTCATGTTGTTCATTCTGTACACATGATATCTATTGCATTCTGTCCATCCTGGAAGAAGGATCCCTCCTCTGTCGCTTTCCCATAGGTTTCTTCCTTTTTTCTCCCTGTTAAAGGTTTTTTTAAGGGGAGTTTTTCCTTTGACGATGTGAGGGTTCCGGGACAGAGGATGTCGCATGTGTACAGATTGTAAAGCCCTCTGAGGCAAATTTGTAACTTGTGACTTTGGGCTATATAAAATAGACTGAATTTAATTTAATTGTTAATTAGGACACTAGCAACACAAAAAGACAATCAACAATTTTTTTTCAGCAGTGGAATGAGGTGGAGTGACGTGTCTCTAAAGAAATTACATTTGGCAGTTTCTGTGATTTATGATAGCGAGATAAGGAACTTTGCCAGTATGATTGAAACAAGTCTCACCCCTGGCGGTTTAGCTGGCCTGACATGGGAGAATTTGCTTGGCTTCAGGACTCTGGGAATGAAGAAAGGATGTATTTAGGGAACACATTTTCTGGGGACATTAAAAAGAGGAAATTGTAGTACACTATAATGATCAAAACCAGATAGTATGGAGCACCTGTTAGTAGTGGGGCTCTTTGGCTTCTGCTGCTTCTTTCTAGGCATTGCTGGGGATTCACCGACCCTGGAGGAGTACCAAACACGGACAATAAAACCACTGCTGATCTCTGGATCGCATCATCAAAAACATAAACATCTAAAACCAGATCTCATCTGCAATGTAAGGCTGTGTTCCTCTTTCCCATTGTACCTCTTTTTCCTGTCCAGAGACCTCTGTGTGGCAGCAGACAGAACCACTCTCTCCTTGGGGCCCTTGGCTTTCTCCTTTTGACAGAGTCAGTAAGGAACATGGTTTCTGATTAAAGCACTGACTCTGACTGTATAAGACAAGGCAGGTTGCCACTATACTGTTTCTTCCCTGTAAGTCACTTTGTAAGTGTGGTAATCAAGGTGCAATATAAATACAGCTCATCATGATTATCTTACCACTAGTCCTACCAGCTTTCAGCAGATAGACCAATTATAAATGATCTTAACAGATGTAGCTACAATAATAAGCCATGACTGTCTTGATTTATGCTTTGGTCAACATTACACAAATTGTCCAGACAAATGGTTAACTGCTCGACGAGCATGAGGACAAACTCAAGTTAGTTTTGAAGTTCATATTGAGAGTGAAAAGATTTCTGAACTTTCACTACTCCCTTTAAAAGAGGACTGATCAAATATGGATATGTGATTGATTGGTTGACAGGTTACCATGTCTCGCAGCTTCCTCTCTGCTTGGAGCTCCCTGTCCTGCTGCAGCAATGCTAATCGGTCCCAGAGAGGCATTTCAAAGAAGATATCATGGATGTCATAAAGGGCTGCACGTAACTGAGGGACAAAAGATGCACACATAAGCACAAGGTAAGATGGACCTCTGCTGTCTATAGTCAGTAACTACCCATCATGGGCTCTAACTCTCTCTTGGAGGGAGCGATCTTGTGCTGAGCAGGGGCTTCTCTTCTGTGGAGCTTCTGTCTGGAACGAACGGATGAACTCCTGTGTATCCTAAGCACACATATATACAGAACACACTCCTAAATATACAGTTATTCCCACTCACTAACACGATGATTCATTTATTAATGAACTCTTATGAAATTCACATTGTTTTTTCCTATCGGTAGTGCACATTTTCAGCGTGTGTTATTTGTGTTAAATGTGTAATCTCACCATGATGGTCTGCCGCAGGTGTTTGACCTTCTCTGTTTTCAGCAGTCTGCAAGTGAGGAAGCCACGAATGATGGCGCCAATTCGACAGAAGGCACTCTGCTGCTCTGCTGTTATCACCTGGTCAACAAGAAGATACAAGTAGAATGGAAGGTGAAGATAGAAACACGGAGAGGGTTTGAGAGATAAATGTCCATCCTAATGTGAGATTTGGTTTAATGCACAACACTGGTGCCTTATTGGAAGAGTCCCACGGGAACCCAGGGAGTCCCTGTGACATGGCCAGTTCGTCACTATGGCTACAAACATAGGCACACTCCCTCCACTGCGACTTGCGTTGCTTAAGCAGGTCAAAACTTTGAAACCAGAAAGAAACCTAGGTAAAAGTCCTTACTTTGCTGGATGAGCAACATACTGTTTTTGTGTTTACACACTTGGATCATTAAAGTGCGAATGATAACCTCTGTGCACCAAGATCTCTTAAATCACCTGAAGATTTTTCAGGTACACCTGCTGCCATACGAGGATCAGCTGCTTAACCTGCCGACAGTTCGCGTAACAGTCCCCTGTCATTGGTTGGATAACTCTGCCGAACGAAAGACAGATGAACACACGCCTAGTGGATTGCTACGAAGCGATCTCAACTACGAGGCTATTGTCGGGGCAGAGATAGGTCATAGTGTGTTTTTGTTGTTTTTGATAAATGTGGAATAGTACAATAACACTTGGACAGTGGACTTGGGCGTCGTAAACCAGTTACTAACAGGGGAATGACCTGCACAGGGGAAATTTTTTAAGTCCCCTGATAGTCCCCCTGCCTTAAATCAAGCTAAAATCATGTCTAAAACCCTCTGGTATATTCTTTATAATTTTAGCCAAGTGGGGACTTGAAGGTGTGTGAGTGTTTAATTCCATACTCAGCACTGATCCTGTAGGCTGGAGCAGGTATTTTAACGACCCATTCACACATGTCGTTTTTTGAACACTCCCCCATTGTGTAAATGACTTGCAGCCTGTAGACGGGTCATTAGGAAGGCTACTTTGTGAAGAAACCTGTCTCTTGAAACGTTATTTTTTGATTATGTTAATGTAACAAAATATAATTGCTTAACTTTAGTGGATACTTTAAGTTTTAGTTTGGGCATTGTAATAATTTAAAGGGCTACCCAGAGGGCAGGAGAGTAATACATATTTTAGAATCTAAAAGAAGGGAAAACAATATAAAAACTACCAGGATAAAATTTGAATAATCAAAAAATAGTCAGCAGAAAAATCCTTTATTTTAAGTTTTAGTTAATCACTAAAAACTAATTTGACATTAGACTTTACCTAGACTTTTAAACTTTTTCAGTTCCAAAATACTTGCCTTTTCACAAGCACTGGATGTCAATCAAGTTCCCTCTTGGATAGCATGGAGTGACATTACAACTCCAGGTATGGAAATAAACAAGCAAGATCAATAGTACTTTTGAAAATAAAATCTAAACATAAAATAAAATATTATTCTTCAAACATTATTATTATTATTATTATTATTATTATTATTATTATTATTATTATTATTATTATTATTATTATTATTATTATTATTATTTGTTGTAACAAAATATAAAGGCTCAGCTGTAGTGGATGGCTTAACAATGTTTAGGCTTGACACTATTCAAATGAAGTGTTACCCAGAAGGCAAGGGTGTAATGAGTACTTAAAAATCTTAAAGAGGAAGAAAAAAAAACTAAAACAGGATGAAATTGGGAATAAAATGGTCAGCAGATGGATCCTTTCTTTTCATTTTCATTTAATTTATATTTCTTCCACAAAAATACCTTTGGACAGTTTTTACAAGCAGGTATTAAACAGGTACTGGCACTGGATTTCAATTAATTTTACAATGCACTTGTATCCTCAATCTATATTTCTTAGATAGCATGGAGCGACATTTACACTCTAGCATGGATGAATTAAAAAGAAATAAGCAAAATAGATCATGCTTATTTAACTAAACTAAATATAATATAATCTGTATTGGGTTGTTTTTTTTGTATAAATAAAATAGCACCAGCAATGGTTTGATTGTAGTTTTTTGAAATGTGTAAGTAAGTATAAGTAAAGCAACAAAAATAATCTATTTTGGATAGTGACATTAAGGTATTGCCAGAGAACACAAATGTATCATGGTATGGGAAAATATAGTAAGTACTGGTAGTCATCAGTTCGTCTGAGATACAATGGATAAATCATCTTGAGGATCGATTAACCTCACAAAGCTACTGTTAAACTACTGCAACTACAGCTGTTGATAGCTCATATGGTTTTGGCTGCAGTTGAGTGTATTTTACTCCTTACCTTCATTGCTGTAATGGGAAAAATAATTGATCAAACTGTCATTTCTTTTATTCATTCTCATTATTACAATCAGTGTCACATACATTTATTGGCATAAAGAGAAGGCATATTTGAGGGAGGTCAAGGTGCAGCCTAATGAGAATCAGAAATAGAATCAGTATCAGCTTTAATGGCCAAGTGAGTGTGAAAAAATGTTTTGCTCTCAATGGGCATGCACAGAAATACAAATACGACTAAAAAGAGGGACAATATAGCTGAACAAAGGTAAACATAAAAATTTGACTACTATGCACGGATAAATTATATATATATATATATATATAATCAACAATAGTTATGTTTTAAAGAGTAATACTCTAACAATTGAACTGAGATAATAGCCAACTGAAATGTTTCTTTAACTACAGTTAACTGGTATGTTAGTGTTTTTAATGGGCATTGAAATTGTGATGAGCTATTTACAACTTATCTCAGAACCATCTAACCAAGATACAGATCAGTGAATAAAGCTTTACATGCTGACCTTTGTTTGGAACTTTGCGAGTTACAACCAGAAAGGGAGGTCCAAACTTGGACTATATAGAATTAATTTAGTCCCCTCTTTTCCTATACAAAATTAAATTTGTCATTCCATTTTAACCCTTTAAATTCCATCTTTTTCAACATTTCTCAGTTGTTTTTTATTCGGCTTAACTCTGTGTTGGATTGTGATATTCATAACACAGGTTCCTAAAACCACAAATCAAATACAGTACAAACATTGCAAAACTATGTTATATACATGATTGGTCCTTTGTTGTCTACAGAGTGGGAGGTGGTCTCCTGTAGCTGACACTGGTTGTTAGGTCATTCCATATTGGGCTTCAGAGTTACTAACTTCTCATAGATGTTATATCCAATTCAGACTGACTGAGACACTACAAGCTACTCAGAAAAAAATAGCTAAACTAGGTAATTAACATCAAGAAACATCGACTGAGAAGTTAAGGCTAAGAAAAACTTTTACACTTAGTAAAACGTCGACTTGCACATATTCACAATCCCTGATAAAGAAGACAGATTAAAGCAGTTTGTAAGGATGTTAAAGTGCAGGAAACTGTAATTGCTGTGTGCAAAGCCAGATTTACCTTGGCTGAGCATTATTAGGAAACTGCCCATTCCATAAAAATAGTTGTAAGCATCATGTCTGCCATCATCATTGTTGAGGGGAGTTTACTGCAAGTTGTAGCTACACTTCACACCCAAATTAACTGCACATTTGGGTCTCAAGAGCAAGGATGAAGAGGTGTGGTTCATTTCCATATCAGTCCTTTGCACCACAACTACACTCTGTCTCTAGGACTTTCTCACTTCGGTGATTATCATTTTTTGTGTCATTGCTAGTGTGCCGGCTGTTGTATGAAAAGTGTCAGTTCCATTTTGACAATGCTGCTCCATCACAGAGCATGATCATGTTTTTTTGCATTACAGTTTCTCTGTGTCAACATTGATCTTGATAAGCTGCCATTGGTATCCCTGTTCAAAATGTGTACAGGCAAGAGTAGAGAATCGACAGCCGACCTATGCTGAAGGAAACCCTAATATGAGTAACAGTAGGTCTTTATGGGTATTTACTTCCCAACATTGTCAACTGAAATGCTTCTTCAGCATGTACAGTTTAACTCGTAAGAAATGGGCATTGAAATATCATTTGGGATCAAAATGTATACAGGAAAGAGTAGATAATTGACAGCTGACCTATCCTGAAGGATGTAGATGACTCTGTAGAGACTAATAACTAGAGCCATTTCTGCAGTATCAGTGTGAAATTAATGCAGGATGTGTGTTTCCCACCTGATGCAAACTCTAAAATATGATTACATATCAGTAAGATGCTTGTGGTTTACTGGAATTTTCATGATCATGCAGGATGAGGAGGCATCTGCTGCACACCTTACGTCTAAAATATTTTTTCTTTTTAAGTGACAACCTTCATGTAATTCCTAAGGGAAATTAGATATTTTTAAATGCTATTGCACATGGTTTGAAATAAGAATGATAAGCTTTAAGCTATTGTTGTGAATGGGCAGTTTCTTACTAACATCCAGCCAATATAAATCTAGCTTTGACTATGATAATCACTGTTTACTGTTCTTGAACAGCCTTACAACCTGCTATCATGTGTCCTTTAAAACGGTTACCTACAGCCTCTCTCAGAACCAGCATAAAAAGATGCAGACATAAAAATACAGCTTTATGTGTCAAATTATAATTATGTTACGAACTTTCCTCCAAAATGGAAAGTTCATAACATAATTATAAAATGGAAAAGATTGTCCCCACTTGGCTTGTATAGAATGACTGGAGTGACGCTCACACCCCTACACTAGTACAGAAATCTAAACAATGTTTCTGTTATTATGTGACAAAGTAAAAAGCTAAGTGTGTGATCAGTGTTTTGCTTTTGTAAAAATGTTCATTGTTATGTACAGCCTTCAGGCTGCAGGTATCATTATACTGTGTCCCTCACAAATAAATGAATTAAAAAAAAACTCAGTCATTATAATGTTGGTTCCTATTTTATTTAAACTGCACATGTTGCGGAAACATATCTGACAATCACATCTGTGATTCACATCAAATAGATTTTTTTTTCAAGATAGATTCCAGGATTGCAAGATAATATCCACATAGTGTGTATTGCCTAGAGCAGTGGTTTTCAAACTGTGGGGCGCGCCCCCTGGGGGCGCCAGAGTTCTTCAGGGGGGCGCGACGTGAGAAAAAATAAACCCGAAAAAACCACTGAAAGTCGATGATTCAAATCATCAGTCGTACTTCAACTGTAGAAGTAACATAACTAAATCAATTTTCAACCGTTTATCTTCGTGCAAACCATTTAACAAATCTACACACTTGTATCTTCAATAATATCTAAACAGAATTTCGATATCATTTAAAATTTCTTCAGAATCACAGTTTTAGTTTCATACCGCTTCGTTTACAGCTGTTTTCATTGAAGACGTCAGCCCATTCTGATACACCTACTTCTAGACATCGTAACTCATTCATTTTTCAACCGTTTACGATCGTTCAAACTATTAAACAAATCTACACACTTGTATCTTCAATACTATCTAAACAGAATTTTGATAGCATTTATACTTTTTTCAGAATCACAGTTTTAGTTTCAAACCGGCATCGTTTTCAGTTGCTTAATTTAGGTCACCATAGCAACGCCGGTAAACAAACCCCGCCGAATAGTCGAATCTCTGGACTGAAAAGGCAGATCTGATTCGACTCAGAAAATTCAGAGTCGGAAGATGTTGTAATGTTTAAAAAATATGTTAAAAAAATACGTTTCAAAGATATGTTTCAAATGTTTTAAAATTATGATCAGAGATGTTTAAAATGTGTAAAATAATTAAGATAGCTTTCAAAACACAGGTATTTAGAACATTATTTTTTTTGGGGGGGGGGGGCTCAGCTGAAAATTTTTCTCTGAGGGGGGCTCACTCTCTCACACTTTGAAAACCCCTGGCCTAGAGCATTGATATTATACAACATTTAGATTTTACTAGTAGGTCCCCTCTTGTACTGTTAAGACTGACAAAAGCAACATCAATATGCAATTATGGATGATTAAGGAGCAAATTAGGCCAGCAAGTTATCCATATTAAAAAATATCAAATCAGTATGTTTAATCTGACCTTGCTATATTAATGTATTAATTTTAAATGCGTGCCATGAAGATGCCAGAGCAGCCACAACAGTCAATAATGATTCAAAACCTTCCTGGGATTGGGTTATTTCTTTCACCTGACTCCAATGGAGTTATTAAGAGATTAAGAGCAAATACAAAATACAATTTTAATTCACAGGATAAAGGGAACCCTTTTAAAATGCATGGTTCACCATTCCACACAGTCATAAAAATGACCAACCATTCCACAATAGAACAATAATTACCCACAGAGAAAATGACAGTTAATGAACTCATGTGATCAAGCTTTAAAATTTAACTTTAAAATGTTTTATATGATTAAAAAATAGATCAAGTAAATGTATTACTAACAATGCAGTCTGAAATAGAAGTGCATGCAGCCAATTTACTTCTGATTTGCAGTTAAAACATAATTCTCATTGACTATGATTATTTTTTGTGATATTTGTATCAAAGAGAAAAGTCTAAATACTGATAGCATTAAAGTGTAATTATCCATTTCTGAAAGAAACTAAGAAAGTTTTTGTGGTAAAAAAAAACTGATTAGATAAGTGAATGGGTACAGGCAGTTCCACTGCAGTATATGGAAGTCCCCTCTTTGATAGGTAGACATCACTCAAAGATTCAAGCCCCCTCTTGGCAATTTCTTTAAAAAATGAATAAAAGCACATTTTCAGTAATATTCTGGGAAAAGACCTTAAAAGTAAATTAACTATTCTATTTTTGTTTTATCAAAATGACCAGAAACACAAGTCCACTGTTGGTAAGAGTAGCATGACAGTCCACTGTTGGTAAGGTATGCTTGTATAGGTGTGTGTGTGTGTGTGTGTGTGTGTGTGTGTGTGTGTGTGTGTGTGTGTGTGTGTGTGTGTGTGTGTGTGTGTGTGTGTGTGTGTGTGTGTGTGTGTGTGTGTGTGTGTGTGTGTGTGTGTGAGAGAGAGATTTATCACCACATAAATATTGCCATACACCCCATAAGAATTAATCCAAGCAACACATTAACTTAATACAGATATATAAATAATTTAACAGAATACACACATGTAAATATAGTTAGATCTATCATGATCTATCATGCCCTAGATGAAGCTAGGGAAATACAATGTTAATGTTGTTGTACCGGTAATTTACACATTCACACAGTCGTTTATTTAATGCCAGCTGTCTTTTTCAAAGTGTCTGTTTAAACTGTGTTGCTTTTAGTCAGAATTATGACCTTGAACTCTTCGTAACTGTGTAATATTCATTTATGAGCTTTGATTGGTCAGCAGGCGGTGCTTTTGTAGGAGTTGATCTCTTATCTCAAATATAACCTGCTCAGCAGGTTGAGTGTTCAGCATAAGTAACCATGGTGATTGAGGAAGTAACCAACAGACTGAGGAACAGCTTCTTCCCCAGAGCTGTGGCCTCCATCATCCCATCATTTTAAATACTCACTTGCTGTACATAGTAACCTTTTTATTCCTTTTGTATATTTTTATCTTGTATATTGTATCACTACAATGACAATAAAAACCTCTTATCTTATCTTATTTATGCCGGTAAGAAGTGAACCTCCGTCGTGGAACAGAAAACCCTGAAGTACCTTGATAACCCCAAATTTTGCTTCCTGAAACAGGCCTCTGCTCTTGTGTGTTACATTTGGTCAATGTTCATGTCCTTGACTCTAACAGCATCTCTGAAAAATCAGACTATATCATTGGAAAAGTTGAAAGTGTCTTTGATAACAGCAGACGTGTGTAACTGGTTCAAAGAGAATAGAAACGCATGAACCGTGTGTCTGCCATAGGGTGACAAAATCGTGTTTTTATAAATTACTGTATAATATTGAATAAAGGGTTTAATTTGGCAAAAGATCTGAGGTGTTCCACTTCCTGAATGTGTGGTTGTGTGAATTGTGTGTAGTGTTTTGACAAAATGGGCCCTGTTTTCAAAACCGAGTTTAAAAACTGTATAGTGCTTACAACCTGATTGAATACTTGACAATAAAGCAATTAGGTGCTTGGCCAGGTGGCACATGTATTGGCCAGTTGGCATTTTGATTGGCAGAGTTTTGAAACGACAAGTGACTTTATGTCAGAGTCCTGTGTCTCATATAGAGAACCATGTGCAGTGTGTTGCAAAAAGTATCAGGTTGAATTGCAAATGAGATGCAAAGCAGAAAGTGAGCTTAGGTTTTTCTCTCCGAGTGTTGGTCTCGGTAATTGTGCTTTGTGTGTCATTTTGGTGTGTTTTGAAAAAACTGTAATCACAGATGTGGATTATGCGCTTGCAAATTTTGTATTAAGCGCTGACTTTTACTTTTAACCATTTCTAACCCTGTGGCTCAGGGGAAGAGCGGGTTGTTTTTCAATCAGAAGATCAGAGGTTGTCGTTGTGTGTTTGGGTAAGACACCTAACACTAAACAAATTAACGTGATGAATGGGCGTGAACGATTATGGGCAGGTGGCAACGATACAAATAAAATTCCATTTACCATTTAACCTCATATGAACCATGTCTAACCTGTTTAGATTTAGTTTTAGATTTGAGGCACTACTTCCTTCTTAGGATAATTTTTACTTCATCTCCACTACATTTTCATAGGGGAATGCTATACTTCTTACCCCAGCACACTGACAGCTGCAGTTAGACTTTGAGATTATGTATTTTAAAATATATTAAACTCATAAAATGTGATGTTCAAGATTAAACCAGTGGTTTCCAGCATGTTGGGCTTGTGCTCCCTCACAAAACAGTTCCTCCCTAGAAAGGTTTCAGATTTCTAGGAGTTGTTTCTACAACCAGAGACATTTCAATTCTAAACATATTTTGTTTAACACAATTTGAGGCCCAACAAGGTAAAATATACACACCAGAATGATAAGAGAACAGTACATACAAATACATGTGTGCAATTTGTAAAGAATAATCTCTTCATATCATTTGTAGACAATTTATAAAAGTATGAATAAGATAAATTAAAAATTAAAAAGGGAGGTTTAGGAAGGGAGGAGTTTCGCATACCTTTGACATATATCAGAACCAGGAAGCAAAAACCCTTTAGGTTTTGTTTATTGTGTGGGATCGGACAACTATTGAGAACAAGGGACTCCTACGCCCGCTTGAAACCTGGAGGACCGGCATTGATCTTTAGCCTAAACGCTGCAGGTAACCGTTGGAATGATGTATTGATATTTTGAGGGACTCTTATTCCCCGTTTGAAAGCATGAAGACCGTCACCACAAATGACGGGCACATGTATGGGCCAGTTGGTCCATGGCTGTGGCATTTTGATTCGCACAGTTTTTAAATGACAGGTGATTTTGTGTCAGAGTCCTGTGTCTCATATAGAGAACAATGTGCAGTGTGTTGCAAAAAGTGTCACGTTGAAATGCAAATTGGATGCAAAGCAGAAAATGTGTTTACAGTTTTGGAGACTAGAGCTTAGGTTTGGCTCTCCGAGTGTTGGTCTCGTTAATTGTGCTTTATGTGTCATTTTAGTGTGTTTCGAAAAAAATGTAATCACAGATGTGGATTATGCGCTTGCAAATTTTGTATTAAGCGCTGACTTTTACTTTTAACCATTTCTAACCCTGCGGCTCAGGGGAAGAGCAGGTTGTCTTTCAATCAGAAGATTAGAGGTTGTCGATGTGTCCTTGAGCAAGACACCTAACACTAAACAAATGACTGCGATGAATGGGTGTGAACGATTATGGGCAGGTGGCAACGATACAAATAAAATTCCATTTAACATTTAACCTCATATGAACCATGTCTAACCTGTTTAGATTTAGTTTTAGATTTGAGGCACTTCTTCTTTCTTACGGTACTTTTTACTTCACCTCCACTACATTTCATAGGTGAATACTATACTTCTTACACCAGCACACTGACAGCTGCAGTTAATCACTTTTCAGACTTTGAGATTATATATTATAAATATAATCAACTCATAAAACGTGATGTTCAAGATTAAACCAGTGGTTTCCAGCATGTTGGGCTTGTGCTCCCTCACAAAACAGTTCCTCCCTTGAAAGGTTTCAGATTACTAGGAGTTGTTGCTACAACCAAAGAGACATTTCAATTCTAAATATATTTTGTTTAACACAATTTGAGGCCCAAGAAGGTAAAATATACACACCAGCATGATAAGAGAACAGTACATACAAATACATGTTAAAAACGGAGGTTTAGGAAGGGAGGAGTTTCGTGCACCTTTGTCAGACAAGTATCAGTACCAGCAAGCAAAAACCCTTTAGGTTTAATTTAAATTTATAGTGGATTCAAATAAGTTTTAGAACATCTTGGTGTTTAATTTAAAACATGTTAATTTGTTTACCTTCCAGTTTCCGTTCGTGGTCATGGATGATTTTGTCCTTAACAAATTAAATGAATGGGGTCTCAGCGAGTGGATAGAAAGATTTGAAGGTAAAGTATTAACATGCCTCTTTTTTGGGCACAGATGTTATACATTGTTTATATGAGCTACTGATACTGAAGTAAAATGCAGACAAATGTTTAACAGACATAGTTTTAAGAAAATGAGAGAGATCAAGACTAAAGATTGACAAATAATTAAAATACAATCAATATACATTAACGCCGTGTTCAGTTTGTAATACTCTAAATTTAGCAGCTTAACCAACACCTATTTCAGTCATTTTATGATAGATTTCTGCAGCAGTTTGAAATTAATTCTTGCATGACTGAGATTCAACTCCGTATTTTTTTATTGCAGATCAACGTATTGACACGGAGAGTCTTTATTGTCTCAATGAACACGATATCGACGCCTTGATCCCAATAGTGGGACCAAGGTCAAAGTTCAAGAAGAGACTCAAGTTGTTAAAGGTAATGTTGTGTACTGTGAACACAATTTACACAAATACTGTATTTATGATTTACAGGAGCACAGACTTCTGTTTACATGACACATTATTGATAATACTATCTCATATCTATTAATAGCATGTGCAAGAATATTAACATGTATTTAATCTTATGGATTTGCAACTAATTTCTTTCGTCACTACAAGGAACAAAACACAGCAAATCCAGAAACAGTTGATTCGTCTACTCAAGTAAGTTGAATAAAGTTTCAAGCACTTAGGTATCATAAGGCATTTATTATATTCATACAGATAATATTTTCAATGTCTGCTCAAACTTCTACATGGCCACTTAGTATTGATTTAAGACACAGATGTTCATGTTCACCCTCAGGTTTGTCCCTCAACAAGCGGCACAAGTGATAAAGGTGAGATACACTTTATCTTATTCATTAAAGTTAAAGTTTTTAAGGCCGTAATATCTTGCTTTTACCAACTGACTGTATTTCGAGACAATGTTTTAATTTTGTGAAAGGCAGATGCAACAAACATTTCTTTTTGCTTCTTTTTTTTAACAAAACATGTCCAATAAGGAAAGAGAAGGTTGGATCTTCAGGGCGAGTCTAGCCAATCACCAACTAAAAAACAACGACTTCACACAAAAACCAGGATCATACTCAGGTACTTATAATACTTTCCAAACAATGGCAACATTTTTATATAATAACATTGTTACTTAGCTTACTTACATAGCAAATGTCTGTTTCTATATATTGGCCACAGAAAATACTTTCTCGTTTGCTGCCATTTGTAGTCTTATCAGACAAACCCAGACAGTCAACGGCATACATTCAAGTATCCATAGCAACAATGGGTATGCTTCAAAGTAAATAACTAAACTACGGCCTTTAACTGAATGATGTTTTAAACCAAGACCATAGTTTATCCTTTGCTAGTATAAGCCTGATGATACACTCTGAAGCATCCTAAATGGACCTGGCAGAGAAAGTTCCTCTCAGGCTTTACCTTCTTCTCCTCTGATTATTTGTCCCCTTATTCTACATTACTTGATACACTGGTTCATGGTTCTTGCTGAATAGCTCTTTACTTTCACTATGGCAGAAGAAATCATACTGTCTGAAGTGAAAACCATCATGGGATGTGTCCATCTGAAAATACCTAGCCAAGACAACAAGCTAAACAATTTCCTGAGGTAAGTATTAAGTTTATTACATTTTCCATATTAATATGTTATACAGGCCTGGTTCCTGACCAGGGGCCAGTTTCATTAACAGATTAAGACTGGTAGTGTTTAGCCAGCCATCATGGGTTCGTCCCGCCGTCCGTATGTATATCCATTTCTCAACAACAACTTGAAGGAATTTCTTCAAATTTGGCACAAACATTCGCTTGATCTCAAAGATGAACTGATTATGATTTGGTGGTCACAGATCAACTGTGATGTGACAAAACACGTTTTTGATCATAACTCAAGAAGTATTCTAATGACAATTTCAAAACAAATGTCTCATAGGATAAAATAAAGACATGATGTCATTTTGGACAGACATGGATGTAAACCATGACTTGACTCTTTGTCTGAGGCATACAGTAATTAGGCAGGAATTTTGTTTTGTTGAAAAATAGTTCGTAATTTAACCAAAAATTACAGCAAATTACTTCTACTGAGGAGAGTACAATATGCCTAAGAGGGCTGTTCATAGACAGTTGTATTTCTAATTTTGACACATTCTTTAAATGTTTTATGTTTTTGAAATTAATAAACTAACCCATACTTAAACTCTTGTACAACAGGAGAAAAATCAGTGGTTTGGAGACAGACAAGAGGGAGATGGTCGGTGTCTTTGGCAAAAGCGGGGCTGGAAAGAGCTCTTTGATAAATGCCGTCATTGGAGTGAAGAATCTCTTGCCCTCTGGAAGCGTCAGAGCATGTACCTCAGTCATGATTAAAGTGGAGGCTAACATGCAGAACTCAAAGTATGAGGCAGACATTGAGTTCATTACAGTAGAGGTAAAATGAGCTGAATATGTTTGTTTATTTTAAGCTATTTAAAAATGTTTGATGTGGCTGAAAAAAAACATTGTTGATTACATAGCATGCCATTTAATTTAACGGAGTTAAAGGTATTTATTTTATTTTATTTAGGAGTGGACCGATGAGCTGTGGTTCTTCTTCCTCGGGGATAATGCGGATCAGGAAAGTAATCAGAAAGATGACGGTGATCGTCGGGACATTGTTGAAAAGCTGTCAGCACTGTATGGAGAAGACTGGGAAAAAAAATCTCGTGAAGACCTCATGGATGGCAAATATTTCAAAGAGATCCCAGAATTTCAACTTCGCAAGAAAAAGATTTTGACAGGCGGATCAGTAAGTGAGAGTAAAAATCGTATATCACTCATTAGGAAGCCCTTTTGTCTATCTGACAAGACTGAAATGTTATTGAAGTTTATATAATATGCATACTGTCTATAGCCATTCCAGGTTGGTTTAGTTCAACGGTAGTTCAACAAATGTAAAATTAAAATCAGTATGTAAAATTTTCTAATTGAAAAAAGACCTTGATGCACCTGTCTTCGATAACTACAAAACCCATATCAAATGTACTCTTTGTAGAATAATCATAAAGAATCTTGTATACCAGTAACTAAATAAATGTATATAACTGTTTAAACAAACTCCAACCAGGATTTTCTCCTCAATCTTTGTGCCTAAACAGTTTGCTTTAAGATTAAATGACATCATGATTCATTAAATCTCAATACCGCTTTTGTTTACACTAGAAAGCTGTGTTCGGCTCCTGGTTAAATAAAAGTCATTATTTTATCACAATGGGCAACCTTACTTCCCAGAAGGTAAAACTTTCCCATGGAGTACCACAAGGATTAGTACTTGACCACCATTCCTTTCCCTTTATTCATGATAACTTTTTAAAAAGGGACACTCAACGCTGACAATGCTTAAATCTACATTTCTCTTTCACTGGTACGCTGTGGTACCATCAAATCACTGCATTTGAAAAAGCAATGGCTTTGAAATTGGTCTCTAGCTAAATTAAAACAGAACTGAGGTGATTTTCTTTGGGGCGCTTAATGAGAGATATAGAATTATTGCAAACCATGACGCTTCACTTGATGGATTTTAAAACACTACCACTAACGGGATTAGGACCCAATTATGTTTCTTACATGTTCTATCCATATGAATCTTCATGTAAACTTAATCATCAGACTGGGGTCTGCTGACTGTCATGGGTCAACAAAAAAACCAGGAAAGCTGCATTAGGCCTTCGATGATAAACTTACTTGCTATGACCTAGAGCATTTTAGGCTCTGTCAAAATCTGATCAACTTAAACAGCCTTGTATACACTTCCGGTTTAGTATTTAATATTATTTATCCAAATTAAGCTTTTTGCTTTTGTTGTTTCAGTGATAGGGTTTCTTAATCGCTCTTCTTTTTTATATTTTCCTGTTTGAAATTGTTTGTGCAATTTGTAAAGCAGTTCGAATTTGCAGTCCGTGCACATAAATGAAATCCCCTCATGTTGTATTAATCACATTTCATTATTTATTGCAGGCTAAAGAGCTATCTGCGAAATTAGTCAAATACACAAGAAGCGGCCCAAAAGATGGAGAAGGTCAAGAAGTGAAGAGGTGGTATTGGCCACTAGTGAAGTGTGTCACTATCAGGGTGCCAAATAATGATCTTCTTAAGCATGTCACAATTGTTGATCTTCCTGGAAATGGGGACCGTAACAAGGGCAGAGACAAGATGTGGCAACAGGTAATTTATCACATGCAATGCTGTTTATTGTTTATTCTGTGATATCTGCAAACTGTGACATCATGTTATTACAAAGTACAAATAATCATCATAATAACTTGCTGTCTTGTCCCTTCAGGTCGTTGGAAGTTGTTCCACTGTGTGGATCGTGACTGAATTGAATCGAGCTGCGTCAGAGCCAGAAGCCTGGGAGATCCTGGAAAGTGCCAGTAGCTTCATGGGAAATGCTGGCGAGTGTCGGCATATTCACTTTATCTGCACCAAGTCTGATAGTAGTAAAAATTCTAAATATCGGTAAGTGATTTAAGATGCCAAAAGTAAATATACTTATATATTAAAGTTACTGTGAGGAACTTTTAAGTGGTTATGAAACAGTCTCAATAACAATACTGATTCCTCTACATGACGTACATAAGAAAATAAGACCACCAGCGAGTAGATTGTCTATTTTTATATAGTCATTTTAAATGCTGTCATTGGCTTTAGTCAGTTCTATTCAAGGAATTTACTTTAGAACTCAATAACTGCTTATACACTCAACACAACGAACTAAATTGAAATAGTAGTCATAGTAGACATATTTCTTTCCAGAAAACTTCCTAGCAGATCATGGACCTGTAAAATAAAGTGTCCATGTCTAACAAAGATTTTTTTTTATTTTATTCTGGATGCAAAGAAATGGTGTCAATTAATGCAAATATTTACATTTAGTTCACCAGCTGATGTTCGTGATTTCATATTGAAAACAAACGATCAAGCAAAGAAAGAAGTGAGAAAAGAATTCAGCAAACTACACACAGTTAAGGTGAGTTTTAGAGACTGACAGAAAGTTTAACACAAAGATTGTCTACAAATGTAAACATGCCTTAATATCAGAACTTTTTCTTTTTAGAAACATTTCAGTGATGAAAGTTTCGTAGTGTTCACAGTGAGCTCCGAAGAGTTTCTAAAAAATGAACTTCTACATAAAGATGACACTGGTAGGTGAAGTCTCAATATGAGAGCACATTATTAAATATGTTGTGTAACTATGTAAGATGCTATGTAAGAGATGCATTTTTTACAGAAATACCCAAACTTCAGGAATTTCTGCAGAATCTCAATGACAGTCACTCAGAGACGTTAAACTATGTGTCTGGAGCTCTTGGGATTCTCTCTCTGATTCAAGGGGCCAGCCGTAGAGAAGGGGTAAGATCAAGTAATAAATCTCTTTCTTTGTCTTAAATCATCATTTATATTGACAGAAAATAATGTGAAAACATGCGAAAGTCAAAGACACACTTCTTACATGTAATGTCACCCATACATACGTTTGAGCAATCAATTTAGTTGTTTCCCAAAATCAACCGAATTTTGTTTATATGTGAACAAATTAAGAAAGCCCAGTCAAACAGCAGTATAGTTTCATGCTTTGAATACTGAATGTGTTGTTGTTGATTTCAGGCTGACATAAAGGCAGCTGTTTGCACAGACCTTATACAAAAGATGAAGGATGAACTTGATAAAATCAGGAAACCCATGGAAGAGACTTATCAGGCTTTCGAAAAATGCCTCAGTGAGGGGGTTGAAAAATCAAAAAGTTTATTGGAAAAAGTCTTGAAGTCGGTCATACATCCTGTACGTATTTGAATTATAACTACTAAATGATAAGAGATTTTGCACTTCATATGAATGTCTTAAAAATTAAAAAGTTTTTTTTCTGTGTGTCTTTTTTCAGAGAAAGTCAGGTAGTGGTTTCCATGGGACCCTGAAGGGTATAGTAGACGGTGATGGCATCTTGAAAAAAACAAGAACACATAAAGAAATAAACCTCAATATGAGGTTATCTGCATGCCTGACTGAGAGCATTGATGAAAAATTCAAGAAGACCTTCCCGTAAGAAATGACTTAATAAAGACATAAAACCCTGTGCTGGCTAATTTTACAAACTATGGACAATGTGTAGAATTAACAAATTCTACATTAATACAAATTATGAAATGTAATATATACATAGAAATTATATTATTAAAATACAAACTTGACAATTCTGCCAAACATTTTAACTTCTTAACATGTTTCAGAAATGAAGGAAAACCATTCAATGGTGTACTCAATTCGTTTTCACTTGACACGAAGAAGATGAGGGAGAAGACAGAGTACGAAGATGTCAAGCTGCAACTGATGTTTCTCATTACAGAGGTAAGAGATGAGAATAGTGCCATTAGTTCATTATCAAGCAATAATGCCAGGTCAGAGGGGCTTAAGCAGAAGGGTGAGTAAACCCAAACATCAAGTTTTTGACTGAGGACTGAAATGAAGACTAAACCTGAGACAATAAATTAATTTCGATGTAAGATGTTTTGAGCTGTTAACAAATATACTCCGTTTATGAAGAAGTCTATCAATACAGTAAATGTTGTCAGTTAAAATTGGAAATGCCCTTTAAAAAATGAAATGCTTCTGCAAAGCTGATGACCCTGCCCATACTCATGACAACATACTGAAGTTTTTGAGGTAGTCTGACATCAGTGGAAAAAAATATATATGTGCACCCTCACCTGGTGGAAAGCAGGTCTTGGGTGCGAAAATCTGTTTAAATATTGTATTTATTCAGGTGATAATCAGGTGAAATCTGGAGGAAGAAAGGGAAAAGATCACCCTTAATTCTATATTACCTTGATTTTATTTAAAATATGTTGATACATGCTTCATATTCCCTCTCGTAGGAAGAAAAGATAAAGACGAAACTCAACAAAATCATCTGCGATCGTAAGAAAACGATTTACAGCAGTCTGATGGAAACGATTCAGACAGCCATGCAGAAATGCTACAATGGTATGATATAAGATCATGATATATATAACCTGACACTGTAAAAATGCACATCATTCATTGTGATACTGCAGAATGTAATTATGATAAAATGTAATTGACTAAAGTTTTCTCTTTTGTTGTAGATGCAAAACAAATTAGAGGAACAGGGATGCTGCAAAACATTAGGGACACTATTGTGAAGCATGTACATGGGTCAAAGGATGTCATGTTTCAGGAAGCTAAAGATGATATGTTGAACCAGCTGAGGGACTTGATGGTTTGTAACATTTTATAATACGTTGTACAATGAGGATATAGTAAAAAATGTGTTGGTGCTTATCTTTATCTACAATTTCGGTAATCGTATATATAATCAAGTGGATTTTTCATCTTTTTGAATGCTGCTTTTTCTACTGAAACACTGCAGGCACTTTCACAAACATTCAGCTTTTGTTATTAGTTTTAGGCATATTTTGGCTGTGAGTGATAAAGATTTTTATGTTCATTTAGAGTTACATCCAGAAGGATCTGAAAAAAACAATGCAGGAATCAATCGAGATGTCACTCAAGACTGATGGTGTCTCAATCCCAGGTGAAGGCAACGTAGCAAAATAAAAACATGATAATCACTAAAAATACTCGAAATATCTGATTCAACTGAATAAATCGACTTATTTTTCAATAGTGTAATTAAAAGCAAACTATGTTTTTGGTTTTATTAGACGTTACAAAGGAGCTTGAGATGGTGAGGAACCACCATAAAGAACTGATGGGAAGCCCAGATGAAGAAAACCACTAATCTGGTAAAAACTGTTGTTAAAATATCTACATAATTCCTCAGGATGGAGCTGTTCTGAATAATGCTAACAATGTTTTTAATTACACTAGTGCTGCACAGCTGATTACCAACTGAAGAGTCCCGCGGGCTCGCTGATTAGAGCCGGGAGGCCTCTGGATTGATCTGAACCATTTTTGTCAGGCCATTTAATCCATGTTCTCTGTGTTGTTTTAATATGTTCTTTGAATTAGCTTCTTGTGAATTAAATGCATAGAGATTTTAGATTTTTCATTATTTTGTAGCACATTTTTTCTTTTAATTGATAAAAGATGCAGACAGAAAATGTGTGGGGGGTGAGAGCGGGTTGTCATGCAAGAAAGTCCCTAGTTGGATTCAAACACCAGTTTTAGTCACCAGTCCACTATGATATCTCAGATACATTTTATTTTTAATGATTACATTTTTTTTCTTTTTCTTTAATATATCTTTAAGTTTTTTGTCAATGTTTTATCTTAGTTTAATATTGGTTGACGGGAATTGAAATTCCAATGATTTTACGGGTGTTTAAATTAAGCTTGGTGTGTTTTTTGCTAGTGTTTTCTGAGTGTGTTCATTCATTTATGAAATATTTGATAGAACTAGATGATATTAATAAACCAGCCTATCTGGTTGCTCATTATTTACTGAACAATTGTTTTGTTTTAATCTTCACAGGTTTTGTCATGGTATACAGTCCAATAAAGATCACTTTCAAAGTGCCACATGTACTTTGGCTTCTTTGTCTAAACATCAGTTTCTTTTGATAGATAAGCAAATTATTTTCAAACTTTGTTCCTGTCAATTTCTTCTTAAAACCTCTCAAAGACCTTATCTTAAATTAAGTTTCCTGACACCAATGTACATTACAGTTCCCAAACATTTTTAGTAACCCACACCACAAATACTATACATATTATAAATGTGTGATACATTCTAACATAGTAGGTTAGACCTGTTAGTAGGTGTGTTCAACGTGTCAATGTGTAAAGATTTGTAAATATGCATGTTGTCATATAAAAGCCATGTTATTTTTGCACAAAATTTAAGACATCATTTTAGATGTAGAAAAAAAAACATCCCGATATAGATTCTGTTAATTTCCCAACCATTTGTCAGTTTGTCCTGATATTTATTGCTCGTCTTGTTCTAACAGGTTCAGTAAAGGTGTGTTGTTATTCATTTAGGATTCATGGTAATGGCATGTGTCATGATTGTTGTGGCTTCAAAGTGCCACTTAGTGATTCAAGAAAATGGAACATGCGGACACACAGATGGGCCATAAATAGGGACAGGCACCATTTGCACTATGTTTAATACTGCTTTTTGGTCCAGGGGTTTATCAACACTATTGTCACTTCCTTTCTTATTACTGACCAAGAAAACTCACTATGTGAACTTGAAATAATGGAAATAAAAGAGGGATCACAGAGACAATAACATCAGTGGCATAATATCAGGCCACAAGTAAACCTTCTTTTAACAAGTGGCTGACCTTGTATGCCCTAAGTTAGTTTATCTCAACAATAAACGGTCTGCATGAGTTTGTTTGTTTGTTTTGGGTGTGTGTATTGGTGAGGAAGCTGCTCTTGATACCAGGGAGTTATAAAAGATGTGTACATGTAACAATTTCAGCACACAAACAGCTTTACTTCTTTAGCTATACTGTATAAACATTAGGGTGATTATTTATATGGATATATGATAACCAAGTTCACTATTAAAATGGGTAGAATTAATCTCCTTTTTTTATTTATTGAGAATTTGCTGTATATGTTAACTATTCATTATTTGTTACATGTTTTATACAGTTTTGGGTTGTGGGGTGATTAATGAAATACAAAAGAAGAAAAACCTCAAATCTGCCACAAATAACTTTTTACACATATTTAGACTATTATCTAACGTTAGTTCTTTAATGCAATTTGCAAGTGCTCTTTTGGCACAAGTCTGTCCGTTTTGTGTGTCTGCATTGGTGAGTAAGCTGCTGTTTGTACCATGCACCAGCAAGTAATACAAATTTACAATGCAAACAGCATTGTTGAAGAGAAAACTATGAAGCAGTTATAGATCAAATTAAATACTTAAGCATAATGCAACGCAGGCTGTAACGTCATAATATGGAGTGAAAGAGTTGTCCTTGCTTTGTTTGCTTCCCTTGTTTGACATTGTTTTTGGATGTGTACCCAAGCACATGCCGACTGTTCTGCTGGCTGTGTCCCAATTAGTTATGCACTGCATCATGAGATATGTAACTGTCAATAACTCCCTAGCGTTGCTTGTTGGTTCAAGCCAAATTCACTGTAAATATTTCTTTATTAAATATATTTTTTCCAGAATCCAAATGTATTCTGGTCATAAAAAACATGACGATTTGGCATTTTCAAAAAAGAATACAATGTTACAGCAATGTTAGCAAACAACATCAAGACACTGAATACTAATGACGCAGAAATTATGTATCACAGTGAACTATAGTGGATGTACCAATTCCTTAACAATAATATATTCACATGAATATTCTTTTATTTAGAGTCTGACCCTTAGTGTTGACTTGGGCAGTGGTACAGAGAATTTGGCATGCATTTGACATGGTCTCAATAATTCAGTTTTTCTCAGTGTCTGCTGTACATCTCCTATTATGTGAAGCTACATTAATGTAACAGTGCTCCAGTGTGTTAACAAATATATCACAAATGTTGAAACACGCTGAAATGCCTCAGTGGTAATGTAAACTCAGCACCATTTAATAAAGAAACAAAGCACAAACAGGTACTCAAAGCCCTTGAACAAAACACTTGTAATTAATGTATTATACTCACTTAAATGCTTTCATGTGACTGTCAGCATAAAGCGATTTTAAAATGTCTCTTACAGCTATAAGCACTAGACGTTTATGAATGCACCTGGTAAAGATATGCATGATAACATGTGACGCAAAGGCAATGCTCTTCAGCAAGATACAAATTATTTCCCCATTATCTCTTACCTTCTTCTAGCTTGCATTTAAATAGACTTACTTTTGTATTTTTCTTCTTTAAAGTGTAAAATGTGCCTACTAGACATTATTAAGCTCCATGTGAGTTTTGTGTTCAGTTCAGTTGTTGTCAATTAAAACTTCTTCAGCAAACTACAACAGTAAAAAAAACAATGAGATTGTGATGATGTATACCAATGAGCTCAAGTATGGTAGTGAATACAATCACTTGAGTTTCAGAAGGGTACAATCATATTAGCAGCACAGACCAAACTTTCAGTGGAGCAAAGGTTTGTATTCAAAGACTACAAATTCAAGTTCACAGGTCGGGGGAAGTTGAGTCAGCTGTTAACCCAGAGAGTGCTGCTTCTTCAGGCTGTCTGAGCGCCTCACTCTCTCCTCTGGTGTCTTTCTGTACCAGCTCCTGAGAAGAAAAAGCCACTGTCATACTGTGCTAAGTTTAAAGTATTCTGGAAAATATTACATTGATATATTTATGTACACTGTTGCCTTTTGCAACTTAAGAAAATAAAGTATTGGAATAACAGTTTGCTAACAACACTGCTTAGCAAAGCATGACATCCACTTCTGGATTATTTGCTGATAGGGGAAATACATTAGGTCAGCATATGAAATATGAAAAGTGCAATCAGGAGAGACTTTAGGTCAAAAGTATACTTCAGCAAACGGATTTAAGGCAATAAACTTTATCAGAAGACTAACGTTCTGAAGCCAAGTGTGTCTTCATCAGAGACAGAAAAAGTCAAAAGTGTAATGTTTGTCTCAAAGCGATGCACAAAAACTGCAATTCGTTATTATCAGGCTGCTCTAATAAGTCTCTTAACCCTCCTGTTATATTGCCAGTCAAATTGACCTGTTTCAAAGTTTGAAAATCTAGAAAAAATATTTTAAAGTACTTTTTCATTATGAAACTTCTTCTACTTGCCTTAATTAGTGTAATCAACATTAAAAATAAAAATGGTTCATAACATATATTTGCAACTTTTTTTTTTAAATTGCATTTTTATAAATTCATGTCAAAAAAGGTGAAATACAGTGGTCATCCTCACCATTAAATGTCAGTTGTCTGCCGAAAACATTATAAAGACATTTGTGCTGTGTAGACAGATACACACACGTGACACACACACACACACACACACACACACACACACACACACACACACACACACACACACACACACACACACACACACACACACACACATATACACACACCTCGTTCATTGTGGTCATCTCTTGTTCATTTTTGTAAATTTCAGTTTCTTAACAATATAAATAAACATAAATAGAGTTTACTTTCAATACAAATCCTTATGACTCATTTGGCTTGATTTTAAGCGAGCGGGTCAATATGACCCTGAATAGACGAGGTGTCTCATCTCTAATCTATCTCCCCATGAAAAAAAGAAAGTTTCAAATGTACAATAAATAAATAAAAAAAAGCCTATTATGGAAGACTAATGCAATTTGTATCTAGGTTTTTCCAATGTACCTAAAAATTGTTTGAACATGTATTTTTCATGAAAACGAGTGAGTTATCCTAATGGAACTATGATCTGTGGGGGATGGATAACTCCATTCCATAAATAGTGATTGAATTGTTAGTTATGGAGTTGGTAATTATGTACATCATTGCTGTTCCTGACAAATGAACATAACAGGAGGGTTAAATCTCTACAGTTGATCCAGAATGCTGCAGCACGTGTTCTAACAAAAACTAAGAAAATAGATCATATTACTCCGGTATTAGCTTCTCTGCACTGTCTCCCAGTTAAATCAAGAATAGAATTTAAAATTCTTCTACTCACCTACAAAGCTCTAACTGGCCAGGCACCGTCTTATCTTAAGGAACTTATAGTTCCATATTACCCAACTAGAGAGCTGCGCTCCATCAATGCAGGGTTACTTGTGGTTCCTAGAGTTTATAAAAGTAGGATGGGAGCCAGAGCCTTCAGTTATCAGGCTCCTCTTCTGTGGTACCAGGTTCCAGTTTCAGTCCGGGGGGAGACACACTCACCACTTTTAAGAGCAGGCTTAAGACCTTCCTTTTTGATAGCGCTTATAGTTAGGGCTGGTTCAGGTTCGCCTTGGTCCAGCCCCTAGATATGCTGCTATATGCCTAGACAGCTGGGGGACTACCTAGGATACACTGAGCTCCTCTCTCCTTTCTCTCCTCCATCTTTATGTATTAATCTCCTATTAATGCATATTACTGACTTTGCTTCTTCCCCGGAGTCTTTGTGCTTTCTTGCCTCGCAGGTTTCCATGAATCATAGTAGTACCTGGACCGTGGTTGTGCCTCCTGCTGGGACCTGGCTGACACCCACTGTTACTTCGATTATTATTATTATTAGTCACATTACTAATACTATTCCCTATATCATTATTTTAATTATACTAGTCATTGCTGCTTTTATTATTGTTATTATAAGTAATCTTAATTTTCTCCTTCATTACTCTGCTAACTACTGTGATTATATGAATAATTTATGTCATATACATTGAATGTGTTGTAACTCTGTCATGTTGTTAATTCTGTACACATGATATCTATTGCGTTCTGTCCATCCTGGAAGAAGGATCCCTCCTCTGTCGCTCTCCCATAGGTTTCTTCCTTTTTTCTCCCCGTTAAAGGTTTTTTTTAAGGAGAGTTTTTCCTATGCTGATGTGAGGGTTCCGGGACAGAGGATGTCGCATGTGTACAGATTGTAAAGCCCTCTGAGGCAAATTTGTAATTTGTGATTTTGGGCTATACAAAATAGACTGAATTGAATTGAATTGTTAATTAGGACACTAGCAACCCAAAAAGACAATCAACAAATTTTTTTCAGCAGTGGAATGAGGCGGAGTGACATATCTCTAAAGAAATGACATTTGGCAGTTTATGTGATTTATAATAGCGAGATAAGGCACTTTGCCAGTATGGTGAAACAAGTCTCACCCCTGGCGGTTTAGCTGGCCTGACACGGGAGAATTTTGGCCTTGGCTTGGCTTCAGGACTCTGGGAATGAAGAAAGGATGTATTTAGGGAACACATTTTCTGGGGACATTAAACAGAGGAAATTGTAGTACACTATAATGTTCAAAACCAGATAGTATGGAGCACCTGTTAGTAGTGGGGCTCTTTGGCTTCTGCTGCTTCTTTCTAGGCATTGCTGGGGATTCACCGACCCTGGAGGAGTACCAAACACGTACAATAAAACCACTGCTGATCTCTGGATCGCATCATCAAAAACATAAACATCTAAAACCAGATCTCATCTGCAATGTAAGGCTGTGTTCCTCTTTCCCATTGTACCTCTTTTTCCTGTCCAGAGACCTCTGTGTGGCAGCAGACAGAACCACTCTCTCCTTGGGGCCCTTGGCTTTCTCCTTTTGACAGAGTCAGTAAGGAACATGGTTTCTGATTAAAGCACTGACTCTGACTGTATAAGACAAGGCAGGTTGCCACTATACTGTTTCTTCCCTGTAAGTCACTTTGTAAGTGTGGTAATCAAGGTGCAATATAAATACAGCTCATCATGATTATCTTACCACTAGTACTACCAGCTTTCAGCAGATAGACCAATTATAAATGATCTTAACAGATGTAGCTACAATAATAAGCCATGACTGTCTTGATTTATGCTTTGGTCAACATTACACAAATTGTCCAGACAAATGGTTAACTGCTCGACGAGCATGAGGACAAACTCAAGTTAGTTTTCAAGTTCATATTGAGAGTGAAAAGATTTCTGAACTTTCACTACTCCCTTTAAAAGAGGACTAGCAAATGTCACCTTCTTCTGATCAAATATGGATATGTGATTGATTGGTTGACAGGTTACCATGTCTCGCAGCTTCCTCTCTGCTTGGAGCTCCCTGTCCTGCTGCAGCAATGCTAATCGGTCCCAGAGAGGCATTTCAAAGAAGATATCATGGATGTCATAAAGGGCTGCACGTAACTGAGGGACAAAAGATGCACACATAAGCACAAGGTAAGATGGACCTCTGCTGTCTATAGTCAGTAACTACACATTCATACCTGGGCTCTAACTCTCTCTTGGAGGGAGCGATCTTGTGCTGAGCAGGGGCTTCTCTTCTGTGGAGCTTCTGTCTGGAACGAACGGATGAACTCCTGTGTATCCTAAGCACACATATATACAGAACACACTCCTAAACATAGAGTTCTTCCCACTCACTAACACAATGATTCATTTATTAATTAACTTTTATAAAATTCACATTGTTTTTTCCTATCGGTAGTGCACATTTTCAGCGTGTGTTATTTGTGTTAAATGTGTAATCTCACCATGATGGTCTGCCGCAGGTGTTTGACCTTCTCTGTTTTCAGCAGTCTGCGAGTGAGGAAGCCACGAATGATGGCGCCAATTCGACAGAAGGCACTCTGCTGCTCTGCTGTTATCACCTGGTCAACAAGAAGATACAAGTAGAATGGAAGGTGAAGATAGAAACACGGAGAGGGTTTGAGAAAGATATATCCATCCTAGTGTGGTGCCTTATTGGACGAGTCCCACGGGAACCCCAGGGAGTCCCTGTGACATGGCCAGGTCGTCACTATGGCTACAAACATAGGCACACTCCCTCCACTGCGACTCGCGTTGCTTAAGGAGGTCAAAACTTTGGAACCAGAAAGAAACCTAGGTAAAAGTCCTTACTTTGCTGGGTGAGCAACAGACACTTGGATCATTAAAGTGCGCATGATAACCTCTGTGCCCAAAGCTCTCTTAAATCACCAGTTTATTTGTGTATACCTACCAGACTTAGCCTCGCTCGAGGTTTGCTAACTGACCATGTGGGCCCCCACAGATAAACGGGAGGCTGGACAGAGGGAGAGGACACGCTGGAACTTACAGGACTGGGAAAACCTGGAGAAAGAAACATACTTTCAATTTAAGATGTTTGACCTTCTCTATTTTTAGACGTCTGCATGTATGGAAGCCGCATTTGCCATCACTAACTTCACACACAGCTCCACCTCCAATTTATTTAGTTTAAAAGGTGAACAAAGAGTTGTCCTAACAGAAGTAGGATTAATAAGAGTTAATAGACCACTAAACTCTTTTTGTCTGTTTGTCTTTTGTCACTACTGTTTTACAAACTCCAACACAGTAATAAGTGAGCATGGGGAAGTGGTACCTATACTGTGTCTAGGTGATGGCTCAGATGGTGTGCCCGCACGGCTTAGTCCTGGGCAGGAAGGGCTCACAACAGGACGGCTGTCGCTCATGGACGTACAATTCCACCCACAAGCATCCCCACTCAAAGGCCGCACACACCCCTGCTCCTTCAGTCTTCTATCTGTCTCTTCGAGCTCCTGAACACATTGGTATACAGGAAACACGCATTTCAGTACTTTAACCTTAAGCCAAAGAGAATAAATTCACACTTCAAAATTGCATCTAAAAAATGATTATTGCTATTTGGTATCTACTTCTATTTAGAGAAGATAATGTGTGATTCCATGTGCTGACCAGACAGAGGTGCTGTTGCTCTTTCTCCTGCTCAGCCAGGAGGAGCGACATCTGCATGGCATGCTCCTCCTCCAGATGCCTTTGCATGTCCTCCAGAACCAGTGCTCGCCTCTGGGTCTCTTCTGTTGATTTGCACAAATAAAAACAGCTCAAATCATTTATTTTCTACCTTAAAGCTGCAATGGGAGAAACATTGATCTCAGTGTAAATGACACATTTTCACTATGTAGAGTTTAGTAAATACAGTGCGCATTACAGGAACTCTTCAAGAGAGACTCGCCTGTCTTGTTGGCTTGTGCCTCCGCTGCATTTCTGAGGACAGTTGGTGTGATCCCTCCGTTGTTTGTCCCCTGAGCGTCATCAGGCTCCATTCTGAGTGTGATCTGAGCCAAGTCAGATGTCATGCAGGGCCTCAGCAGAGTTGGTGAGGGATTATCTAGCTCACACGACTGTCTTAAGGGGGCTGCAGGGGTGCGCCAACTTGGAGCCACCCATGTAACTCCTGCCATGAAGCGAGGAACCCTTTCCTGGCTACGGTCTATGTGCTCAACTCCAGAGCGGTTGCTATGCAGTTGACTGTCCAGAGTGTGGCAGCGTCGGCGAAATCCTGCAGCGAGATGGTCATGGTGACCCTTTGGGCTAAACCCAGAGGCACTTATGGGACTACAGGGCTCCTGCGATGGACTGGTACAACAGTGGCTGGATCGACAATTGCCGTTGCTAACACCACTGCCACTTTCACTCCCCACTGAGCCCCTGTGACTTGGGGATTTTGTGGCCCCTGAGAGAGATTCTCCCCAATCTGCCATGCCAGCGCCTTCCCCTGACCTTACTGGGCTTCGGGGTATAAGGTCTGCTGGGCCAATGGGAAAAGAAATATGGATGTTCCCTGTAGAAACTGGCCGTGGTTTGCGTTTCTGTCCACGGGAGCTAATGCTGGACTCTGGACTGGGGAGACGAGCATACCGGTCAGGTAGACTAGGTGAGAGGCAGCCAGACTGTTGGGGACTGGGGTCATACAGAGTCTGATACTGGACTTGGGTCAGACTGAATCCAAACTCGAAACCTGAGTCCCCTATAGGACTGCAGCTCTTCTTATCCTTGTCAGAGTAAGTCTCCGGCAGGGGAGTCCTGGTGACTGTGTGGACAACGTTTGACCCCTGCTGAGTCTGCTCTCTCTTCACATACTCCCTTGATCTCTTAAGAAGGCTGTCCAAACTAATATCCTCCTCCTCCTCTTCCTCTTCTTCCTCACTCATCACTTCCTCCACTGCCTCGTAGCCGTTGAGGATGGGGGTCTTAGAGCATGGCTGTTCATTTGTCTGAAGCCCAAATCCAGGGTCTCTGGGAAGTCCAGGAGAGTCACTGACCAGGGTGTAGCCACTGACTGTCGCGGGTTTGGAAACTGGCAGCTTTTCAACATCCTCACTTGGTACTTTATGTGCCTGTGCAGAGACAAGTCACATGTCAAGTATGTTATCCAAATAAATTTCAGACTTTAGAATCACCTGATACTCTTTTAGTGACACACTTGATATTAATCCAGATCTCTAAATAAATAGCCAAGTCGGGACTATTGATGTTGGTTTTTCAGTGAAAGTACATATACATCCTTTGGTTGGGGTACAAACACATCACAGAGGCAGTTGCAACCGTAAGGTAAAAATAGCACAGCCTACCAGAGACAGTGTTGAGTCAGACAACCTGTATCTAAGTCTGCAAATGTCACAGGAGATTCTGGGACAGACTGTAATTTAGTTTTGTGCTACATCGTGGGACTGACACACAGACCTATTTCACAAAAGGTCATATTTTAAGAAATGCAGATGAAGTTTGTTTATGAAACAAAACAAAGTGGCTTCACGTTTATCTTCTAAACAGAGAGTGACAAAATCTATGTATGACTTTTGTAAGCATTTGGATGTGGCGTATGGATTTTGCTTTTTAGTTTAGCGTATACAGTACACTGGACAATGTCACTGTATATATCACATTAATTTCAGAAAACATCTTCCATATTACTTTTTCCACTGAATCCCAATACAGACCCCACCCAGGTCTGTAACCGAGCACATACTGTGGGTCTGACCTTAGCTTGGTCCAGTATGGCCTGAACCCGGGCCATTGGGTTGTTCTTCTGCATGTTCTGCCTGTCCACCTCCAGCTGGACCGCCTTCCGTCTGTGTTCAAATATCTCACTACGCTGCTCTGCACTCAACTGAAAAAAAAAATACACACAAACACGAGAAAAGATTATTCAAGAACTTGTTATGCCAAGGTTTAAAATACACAAAATGTATTTCATGAGTTTTGTTTGTGATCTATTTTCAGTTATTGTTGATAACACAATCACTCTTCTTCCACTACACGTAAGTCTGTGTCTCCTTTGTTTGAGAAGAAGAGAAATCTTCACCAATCCTCAGCCTCACATTAGCCTCTACGTCATGTGGCTATTCCTGAGAATTTGTTTTGTCAGCAGTCACTAGCAGATTGATTCTCCTGACTAGATGTTCCGCGTCATCTATTATGTCCACTCTCTTTCCCCTGCCAACTGCTGATCTAATTGGGACTAGTCAGCCCATGTGCTTCTGATATATAATGTAGGTCTAACAAATACATGTGTTTTACCCTAAATGTTACATTTAATTCTTTTCAGACTGTGTGATAATGTACCTCTGTTTACATCTGCGTTTTATATCTGACATATGTATCATTACATCCTTCTCATTTTACTGTAACTGAACAGTGTAAGCAATGCTTTCTGTTACTATGTAGCATATATATATATATATATACAAAAACACAGCCACAGCAGGACAGTTACGGATATACTGACTAACTAGGGAAACCAACCTAGCATTGTAACATTCAGAAGCGGACGTTCAAAAAAAGAACTCGCTCTGGATAACAAACATTGCCTGATATCAGACAGAGTTGTTAACTATTTACACTGGTGGATTCAAAAAGTATGGACCCAGGGAATAACAAACCTCTTAAACGTATACATTAGCTGCAATTTTTGTCTTCTTTTCAGGAAGAAACTTTAGAAACTGCAATTAGTTTAGCTACAGCTTGTTTTTGTTCCCCTATAAGTTCTCATGTCTGTTTATTTGTTCCTCACCAGAGGCGAAAGCACAGCTCGTCCGTGGAAGCGGATGACAGAGAGAGCCTTCAGGGGCCGCAGTGGCTCACATGTCGTCTTCTTGAATTTCCCCTCCTCCTGCAGTATGGCCAAGCTCCTCAGACAGAACTCCTCATAGCCTTCCATCTCTGGACACCCACACATCCACACTCTGAATGAGGAAACACACACCATGTAGCCTCGTCACCCAGCTGTTAAATTAAATAGAGAGTGTGGGATTAGTCAGTGAACATGTGAGCTTGGAGTGCACTGGGTGTGGATCCCCATGAGGACATCATCTGGGATGATATGTGGAAGAGCAGGGCAAATAGCCTACAACAAAAGAGGGTCTGTCTGCCCTTAATGGTTTTATCACACTCATCACATTCCTGTCATTCCTTTCTGGTGACCGATTTCCATGCAATGCATATGTAACCGTGTGTCTTATCAATACAGTTTCCACATTCTGAAATGCCTATCAGCAAATGGATAGCACAGACCTGCACAGACAGGTAGTGAGCACAGGGCGTTAGCGCACATCTGTATGGATGAGAACAGAATTTCAATGAAAACTGCAATTAGTGTCGTAAAATGAGCATCAATCGCTTAGGTTTTAATTCAACCTGAGGTCCGTACGATGCTGTTCAGTAACCTAGTGGTCTCCAGTCGCCTAATGGGTTTAATCTATATGATACTCAATTTTACGGCATCTTTTGAAACCATAAAGACGTTTTATTCCAGATGTGCGATATTGCTCGATACCTCATTCTTACCTTGAAAAAAAAGAGAGGAAAAAAAATGTAATGTCTCCTTTTTCCTTTTCTCCCGTGAGTGTTAGACACGCACAAATGTCAAAGTGCGGCTACAACATGATCCTTGTGTTTCTCCTTCAATCTCGGGGAGCCCATCATCACCATGTTCAGCTCTTCCGGACTCCAACAGCGCCTCCTCGCAACAGCGCGTCGGCCACGTTCCAATACGCGACGTCCCTGTCCGTGTTGCTATTATCGATCATTTCATTACGTCGACAGCAATGTTTAGAATTTTGTATTGTATGGATTTTTTGGGTTTAAATGAGGCGAGAAGGAGGTGACAGAGGAAAGTAAAGGGTGAAACTGTCAGAAACATGGAACGAGATCTTTGTCGAACAATTACCTCATCAGTTAGATCTTAAATCATCTCACTTGTTACAGATTAAAACATGTGTATATATATATATATATATATATATATATATATATATATATATATATATATATATCCTATTGTTCATCTCAGGGTTACAAAATGAGCCACTGGTCCTATTAGCTCCCCATTTTCCACTATATGCATTATGTGCATTATTCCTATTCTGGAATTTTACAGGGGACTTGTTTTGTTGTGTGGCAATCTTATTATAAATCAATTTTGGAATGTGCAAAGCTTAAGATGAAATAATGATAATTGAAAGTGATGCTATTTTTGACATACACTACATAGCCCATTACATTACATTACATTACATTACAGTCATTTAGCAGACGCTTTTATCCAATGCGACTTACAATCAGTAGTATATTACATATCATTCACCCATTCACACACTGATGACAGGCTACCATGCAAGGTGCCACCATCAGACTCTAACTAACATTCATGCAACAAGCCCCTCCTTCAGACCGGGTCTCAGGAACAGTAGGAACAAATTCCTAAATAAAGGTTATTTAATCAAGTAAACACTTACCATCACCATCACACATATTATCAAATAGTATCATTCCTGCACTGGGTAGTTCTTACTGGTGCAGACAGGATACACAATGCACAGAGAGCAGTAGGTGGGTTTGAGGGGTCAATAAGGGCCCAGCAGCCCTCTGTCACAGGGCCATGCGTTATGCCTATATCAGCCTGTGGCTCTGTTGCCAGGTTGTGTTGATTTGAAATGGTTTGTCAATTGGACCAAAATATCTTTTGACTGTTGGTACATCAATGCCCTGACACATAGTGTATTCACACACACACACACACGCACACACACACACACACACACACACACACACACACACATACACACACACATATACACACATATATATATATATATATATATACAAAAGCTCTTTGAATTATTTTACATTGCTGAAAGGTGAGGCCATGTTGGGTATAATATTCAGCCCAGGACAAAAATTGTCAATGATGTCTTTATTATACTGACACTCAAAAACACAGTATCATGACAAAAAGCAGCATACATTCGATAGGAATCAGAATAAGGTGGCTGTTTTTAAAACTCATCTTTTGGGTGCACAGGTGAACCTGAATGTACAGGTTGAGCGATGCGCACATATTTCTTGTTTTCCCGAAGTAGTGCTTCAACGTCACTCTCTATGAATGTGGTTTTGGAACTCTGTCACAAAAGATAAACAATAAAAGTTCTCACATGAGCAGTTTTGTCTATTTACATTGATATAAATGTTTCACAATTAGACCCATACCATACCTCAAAAGACTGGCGTTTCACCCCTACACATGCCTTGGACTGCTCATAACACAGGACTATAGCCAGATGCTTTGGTTCTTTATTCATCAAAGCTTCATGGAAGTCGTCATAATGAGACTCTGGATTGGGGATTCAAAATAGATAAATAATTAGTAAGAGTGTAAAAAAACATGCAAATCCACTGTTATTTCCTCCTGATCTTACCTAACAAGTGCATGCAGAAGGATGTCATTTTGTCCATAGAGACGTGGTCATGTTTGTAGGACAACAGTTTCTCACACACACCCCCACGGATGAGGTTCTCCACTGTCGTACTTCTCTTTTCAGCTGTGGCTTCCTTCATGGCGTTCTCAATCTCTGTCGAAGGAAATAGTGAAAACAAGTGGCAGAGATAATTCTGTGTCTATAATTTTAAATCTGTGCACTTGCAATTAGACAAATATAGTTGAATAGTTTACCATACCTTGTGCTATTGTTAGACAACTCTCACAATAGGCATCTGTTAAAAAGAAAGCCAGTCAACTGAAACCAAGACTGGCCAAACAACAAATAGCCTACTATCATGACTGAGTACACCAGCACAATTGACGTGTTTAATGTACTCACAGCGGTCCACGTCTTCAGGCTGCACAGGAAGAAGGTAGCACATACACATTAGAAAAATTATGATTTTCATCGTCAGTGACTGTAGACCAAACACGCACAACTAACAGCTCTCTACACACTAGGAAAGAAAGAGCAGACAACTGAGCTCAGGCTGAACCATCTTCCCTTTCACATAATGGAGTCATGTGATCTCAAGGACAATGGGATCGTGTCACCATCATTCCACAAATGACAGGTGTCCAGTTTTTCAGGTTTTTCTCTGGCTGCTCAAAGACTCAGCGATTCCTGGTCTTTGAACAGGGGTCTCAAAGTACTGTGAACTCAAAACACCCTTTTTGCCACTGTTCTTTAGGATTCACAATACAAGAGGACTTAAGAAATAGGCAGTATTTTAAGCAATAGGAGAGGGGAAAAGAACAGAAATAAAGAAGAAATATTGAGAGCAACAGCTGAAATACTGTAAAGATAACTATAAGTGAGCAAAGTAAATCACTTGATGTTGGTTGGAGCGTGTTTTCTAGCATTGAGATTTTTAAATGAACTAAATTAGCAGATTTAAATTGAAGTCAAGATTTCTTTTTTTTATTTTTATTCAAGGCTTTCTTGGTTTGACCTTAGGACTACTAGATCAAGAAATGATTTGACCCAACTGTGAGAACTTGAAAATTATTGTTAGTATGCATAGTATATTAGTAAATGTTCATAAAACATTTTATCTGCCAGGCTTCACATGAGAGACAAGTTAGAAAACAGATTAATATTTTATTATTTTTCTTCTTCTTCTTCTTACTCATTCTCTCATCATCAGTATTACTATTTGTAGTGGTAGCAGGCTACCTTACTAGAAGTAGTTGTGGTAATAGTACCAGCAGTAGTGTTTAGTTTTTAAATTAATTCACTTTAAGATGTTTTTTGTGTGTTTATTTGTTGTGTGTTTTTGTCAGCGGCCACTAAGTGGTGCTGTTTTTTTTTTTTTTTTTAAATCAAAGTCAGTTTCTATTCTTCTTCTTCTTCTTCTTCTTACTCATTCTCTCATCATCAGTATTACTATTTGTAGTGGTAGCAGGCTACCTTACTAGAAGTAGTTGTGGTAATAGTACCAGCAGTAGTGTTTAGTTTTTTAATTAATTCACTTTAAGATGTTTTTTGTGTGTTTTTGTTTTTTTGTGTGTGTGTTTTTGTCAGCGGCCACTAAGTGGTGCTGTTTTTTTTTTTAAATCAAAGTCAGTTTCCAGCATGGGTTTTCAAACAAGTTTCAAGAGGCGGTTTGACAGATCCCATATATGGTCATTTTTACCATATAAGGATTGACTCACGTGATTATACTGTCGCAACGGAAAATATGACCGTGTGCGGGAAAGGCTAGCGTTGGGACAAGGTCCTCTTTTCAGGGGAGGAAACGTGGAAGTGCCTGTGCAGCTCCAACGAACTGGATGCAGCGTTTACTGACTTTCAGGACAAACGCATTTGACAGACTCCAGCGTCAGAGCCCACACGTGAGTAGTCTAACTTCTGTATTGATATTTATGTCAATTATATTCACACGTGCGATCCTGAACAGGCTGCAGCTTATCTCCAATCTTAACATTTGCTGCAAGCACCCTGCACTGTTTTGTCCCTGTGGTGCAGTGATTTTTGAAATATCTTTGTTTGTATCTGCAGAGTTTTTACTGAAAAACAAAAATAAGAGACACATAAAGAAGCCAGGAGACTGAAGTCAGGTTAATGTGTTGCTCACTGGATAGTGAGGAAGGCTTATTGAATTGGCTTTCAATAAATCACATATTAACTTCCAACACCTCCTGCCTGTTGTGACTAGTTCATTGAACCTAACATCAAAATGCAGAGCATTCATGCAAGGCACTGGGATGCATTTTTGTTTCAGTCTCACATTTTGTTTGGCAGTGATATTAGCTTCAGGCATGTCTTTCTTTAACAAAAAGGTTTATTGAATCAGTGGTAAACAAGCTGTTCCCCATGGCCCAGGGCTGTTCCAGACACAGAGGACTGGAGTCATAGCTTGAGGAAGAGGGGATTGTGTCATAGGTGGAAAGTAGCTAACTACATTTCCTCATTCATTTAGTATTTTAAAGGTACTTTCCTTGTGTATTGATAGCCTTTCTGTATAACTTAATAATTCTGTTGTACTTTTGCTTCAAATACATACAGTAACAGTCAAAAGTTTGGACACACCTTCTCATTCAACTACTTTGAAGAATCTAAAATATAAAACATATTCTGGTTTGTTGAGCATTTGTTTGTTTACCACATAATTCCATATGTGTTCCTTCATAGTTTGGATGTCTTCAATATTAATCTGCAATGTAGAAAAATAAAATAAAGAAAAACCATTGAATGAGAAGGTGTGTCCAAACTTTGTGTGTGTCCAACAGGCAGGAGGTGTTGGTACTGTAAATCTTATGCCATAAGATTTACAGTACCAGTCAAAAGTTTGGACACACCTTCTCATTCAACTACTTTGAAGAATCTAAAATATAAAACATTCTCAGTCTTTTTTTAATTATTGTTCTATGTGTACTTTTACTTGAATACTTCTTCCACCACAGGCTGGCTAATCTAAAACACTGAAGTTATTTTCATAGAGGTTTTATCTCGGCTGAAAAAGGGTGTGAACTGTTGTTGAGTCTTTATCAGAGAGCTAGCCCGCCTTCTGCAGGGTCTGAGTCAGATCTGATCCAAAGTCCATCTAAATGAAGTGCACAGACTGCTGTCCAGCAGATGGCGCCTTGCCCTAGACCTTATTTGCTCTCATCAGTTTATAGGATTCAGATGTAGGTATGAATAATATTGTATGTATCTCTGTGGAAAATGTCCTGCCTCGACTGCAGAGAAGTCCGTAACAGCCTTGCAATTGAAATTATATTTGAGTAAATGTACATTACTTCTACAAGCTAAATTTAACTTAATTTAACCAACGTACTCACTCAAAAATCAAGGCTAGTGTTACATTACATTTCAAGTTGCAGAAAGATATTTTTATCTTATGTACACAAGATAAATGTGAAGTTGTTGTTGCGTGCAGCAAGATAAAATAAATGAGAATTTGTGGGACTTCAGGAGCTCTGCTGTTAGTTTGTTGCAGGACAAATTTACAACTTCATAATTTTTATGGTTACACAATGACTTCATGCAAACTTCCAGCATTGCCTTGCACTACTCGTACGTGAGAAGGTCTAATCAGGCACAGCTAAACATGCCTGTAGTGGTACTGGTTATCACAGCTAAACATGCCTGTAGTGGTACTGGTTATCACAGCTAAACATGCCTGTAGTGGTACTGGTTATCACAGCTAAACATGCCTGTAGTGGTACTGGTTATCACAGCTAAACATGCCTGTAGTGGTATTGGTTATCTATCTACCACTACATTTTATCCAGGCTTTGTCGTGGATTTACACCAACATTTTGATGAAAAACATATTTTCAGGTTTGAGCGTTCTGCTTTATGCGAGTGAGCTTTATGTCTTTCACAAGCAAAACTAATTCAGCTTCACTCTCAATGAATGATTTCTTTTAATGTATACACCCTTTAGTGAAGGTGGCCCAACTTTAGGAGATCTTGGATAACAGGTCTACACATGCGTACTTCTCTGAGTAAACATGAGCACTACATTACTCGCTGTATTGTCTGCTATTACATTTTTTGTGAGCAGTGTTGATAGATCTTTTATTGTTTTGTTTCAACACAAACATTGTACATTGTAATAATTTAATTTCTATTGCTTTCGTGCACTGGTTCATTGTTCAATGCTGCAACAGCACTGACGCCAACCTTTTCTTTTACTGCATTTGAAGAATTAGTTGTTGCAAGTTTGTTTCAGCGTTGAATAGGTATAAACCAGACAGGAGCACTGAGGCCATATTCTCTATTTAGATTGAAGAATTTGGGGGTTTGGGAACAAGGGGGGCAGTTTATTACAATACAACAATTATTCTGTCTGTATATATAGTATTTTAGTTATTGTGGATTTTTTACTTTTTAAACTTATTTAATATTCTTTACTGTGTTATTACTTATGATAAAAAAAAATGTATCTTGTTTTTTTTCTATGTCACTTGTTGCACTATCCTCTCTGCTGCTGTAATCCTGCAAATTTCCCCGCTGTGGGACTAATAAAGGATTATCTTATCTTATCTTATCTTATTTAAACTTCTACATTGTGGGGGAACACACATTTCAGCATCCTTAGCATTCAAACCTTCATGTAGGCTTTTTTTTTTATTATTATAGAAAAGTATTGTTTACAGTTGTCAAGCAAAACATGAAAAATTCAAATAACTAGAACATTTTTTACAGACTTTCTTTATGGGAAGGGTTCCGGTTGATTTTGACCTCATCACCTAAAATCCTGAATATGTTCCTGCAATTAAATGTAGCTGGATATGACATTGACTTGCCATATTTGATCTTGCACCTTACATGATGATTAAACACTTAACCAAGAGTGGTTGCTAGAAATGTATTTCATAATAAGCGTATTTGAGTACTCTGAAAAGCGCTCTATAAATAAAATGTATTATAATTATTATTATAATTATGTTATCTGGGGCCTTTAAGATAACCTGTGCTGCTAGTTTCATTGCAGGAACTATAGTGAGCTGTCAGATAATAAATAATAAATTATGATAATGCATAATAGGCTACTAGTTCAAACACATAGTGCATAATCATAATAATACATAATGAGTGGTGTATCAAGGGAATGTGTTGATGTTTTGGTGGCAGATTTCGACCCTTTTCTGTTGAAATCTCCTCCAGGGGTTCAATGTCAACTTAAACAATAGTGTGATGCCTCTCGGTGCACGGAGCTCCAGCAGCAGTCCGGTGCACGCCGCCGCCGCCGCCGCCGCAGCAGTGCGCCTTTCCTCCAATAGATTTGAAGTGTGCGCCCTGGCCCACAATGGAGGCCCGGGAGTGGGAGGATCAGCTCGGCAGCGATCCTTCTGGCTTTGTTACGACCGGGAAGCCATTTTGGATACTGCTTGTTGTGCACTAGCATAACACTCTCAAGCTTCTAGCAAACTTTTTGTTGTTGTTGTTGTTGTTTTTTAAACCAGATAAATAACGTTAAGGATCTGCGGGTCCGCAGTGATAGATCATCTTTTGGGTGTCCGTGCGTCGGGGATGCTGGCGGAAGTTTGCGCATCTCCCTGGATGTGATAGTAATGTGTGGATCGTTTCCCTTTTGGATTATGCTCTTTGAAAGAATAATAACAACATACATGGACTCTAACCACGCGGGCAAGTTGACACGCTACTATAACATCCTATGGGTTCATTTAACCACGATGTGTTGTTGTGAAGGAGCCATGTCGTCCTGTCCACATTTATTCCATCCTTGCTGAGCTCCTTTACCCAAAACTAACGCAATCTCAGGCCTTATTTTCCTGGCTGATTTGAAAACAATCTGCGACATTAGCAGAATATATATATACATATATATGTATATATATATGTCTCATGTATGTCATTAAGAGCACGTGTTTTGACTGATGCATGTAAATAGAAACAGTAGGATAAGACACATGAATAGCGCGTCTTTGCTGAAGCCTGTAAGTCGCGTTGCCTAAATACATGGCGTCTAAATTTAGCACCGGGCAATATGAGAATGTAACAGAGCTTATATGTCATTTGGCCGGACACTATGTGCAGTTATTAATAAACCTCGCCTGTCTGAAACACTGTTTTGACAGTAGCTGGACTTGTAGTTTGCGTAAAGGAGCCAGCAAAACAAACGCCACTGTGGGACAGGTGTCCCTGTGAGGCATTTTTTGTGTGTTTTTGTCAGATGAACGCATGCTCTGTCATTGTTGAACTTGTCTCCTGAATTATGAGCTCAAAGATCAAATTAGGTTGTATTACTAAGAAAAGATTTAGCCACATGCTAAGAAAAAACCCCTGCAGATGTTGCTTTTTTATTAAAAACCACCAGTCTTGCACCAAACTCTCCCTTATCCTCAGTTCTTAACATCAGTTGATGCACAGTAGGAGCTGTCTGGTATTTAATTTTGGAGTGCCCACATTAAGCGCACCAGTTGTCGAGTCAAAATAAAACTAATCCCAGCTGAGTTAAAGTAGTCCCTTTGGCTTTTGGATATTTGTTTCTGTTTAGCCGTCTTTTCGGCTTGGAGACTTGGACGCGGATTTGAAACCGTGATTAAGATTATGGGTTGAGAATTTGGTGGAGGATTTTTAGAAAAAGCCATCTGTTTTTAAATGTTGCTTCCTTTCTGCATTATCAGAAGTTGGAGTGAGAGTTCCCTTCTTGCTCAGGTTATATGTGGAAGTTTTGGCCTCGTAGGTAGGGCGATATGTAGCATGGTTGAGCTTGTTAGGAGCAGAAAGGCTGAATCAAAGTCACACACAGTGATTGTAATCTTTATGTTGGCTAGAGCAAGGCTAGAAACCTTTATATAAACTGTCAAAAGTCATTTAAGTTTTGCCTTGATATGCTCTGCAGTGCCTGACAATAAACACCCAGTTGCCAGTTTATTAGGTACACCTTGCTAAAACTAATGCAGTCTAATTCAACAGTCCTTTTAACAAATCCTACTTTAACGAGGGTTACAATGTTCAGTTTTTTCATGTATTGCAGCACAGTTGTATTGGACTACATTAGTTTCAGCAAAAGATGCACCAATGAACTGGCACCTGAGTGTATTATGGTGACAGTATTTGCACAGCTTGTTTCCATAATGCAGTTTTGTCTATGAGAAGCTCAGCCCTCAGAGCAGTTGTTTCCCGCCCATTGCCTAAAACTCAGCCCCACCCCTTGCTGTTTCACTTGGTTTCATAATACCTCTCATTCTCCGTGTGGAGCTTAGCCAAGCAGTCACTGTAGAAGTAGCTGTCCTGGGCGAGGAGTCCACTTAATAGAACAGGAGTGAGGATCCTCGTTGTCTCTGTCCGGTCTCTACCAGCCGTTCCTGTCAGTTGCTGACCGGAGGAGAAGAGAGAAGTCATTCATTCCAGCTTCGTCAACAAACCAGCCTGAGCCAACATGCAGCAAGAGGTCGGCCAACGCTCGTCCACTGTCAGACCCACAGTCGCGTTGTTGTTGTGTTCCTGAGGAGAAGGAATGTCCAGCAGCTCTCATTAGGGCCTGCTGGACTTTCTGACGTTGTTGCACAGCGTAGCAGTAACCAGTGGTTGTGATTGTTGGAGAGCAGCCCAGGGAATAGCCCTAGAATTGATTTGGGAAGAGGCAGGGAATTTACCAGTGCTGTATTGTATTTAATATGTAGATGCGGTTCTGAGTCATATTTTAATTAACACAGTCGCAGATCTTGAGCTTATTAGCAAAACTAAGTTGTTTGCAAGAGACAGGCTGAACAAGGCAATGCATGTGCTTTTTGTGAGTGTGTCAGGTTGTTTAGTTTGTGCTTGTCATTATCCCCCTCCACCATGTACGCTTTGCCTTAAAGAGTCCTATCCCTTGCATCCCAAATCTTGCAGCCTAAACAAAGAAGAATGAACATGGATTTTTCCCAACTGCACACATATACGCCGCCACAGTGTGCTCCAGAGAACACCGGCTATACCTACTCTCTCAGGTGAGACCTCAGTGCTGTGCCGCAGTACGCTGGTTGAAGCATCAAACAGTCAGGCCGCTGTCTGTCATTAGTGACTCCAGATAGAGCAAACTCAGAATGTCAACCAGCTACTTTATTCCTTTTGCTCTCTGGTTTTGTTTTTCTCTGTAAATGATGCTATTGAGCGCTGTCAACCTTAACGCTTGTATGTTAACTTTTGTCAGTTTACTCATGTCATATGTGAGTGCAACTAAATGAAAGGTTTCTAGGCTGTCAAATTATGCAAGAGATTGTTTTAAATTCACTGCTGGTTCTGGTTTTCTGTTGAAAGACAAACACCTTTAGGAGCCATGAGCTGACTGTATGTTGTTTTTTTTGCATCAGTTTGCTCTGATAGTTGAGCCCTGTCTCCCAGTTAGATTGGAAATTGATTACAAATACAATTTAAGTATGACATGTTTAAATGTATTTACTTTTGATTGCATTGTTGATTTCTAACTTCACACAGGTTTTGTAAGTCAGCTACTTTTTTTTTTTTTTTTTTTTTTTTTTTTTATTCAAACAAAAACAATCCTGTGGTTTTGATGACTCAGCCTCATGATTCAGTTGGTGTGTGTGTTTTGAATGCTCAGTAGGGCATTTGAGGGTCTTGCACAGGGTAAAAACAGAGCATGCACTCTGACTTCTCCGTACTTACTTTTACTATAATGTAGATTCAAGGTGCACAACTTTTCAGTTTTTGAGAATTTAAAGGCAGCACAGTCAGTTTTGGATACACAGTACTTACCACTCCTGTAACACCAACCTCTCCCATCGCGCTACTCATCCATGCATTGTTTCTTGGGCTCCTCATCACAGCTAATACCGTAGGTGTGGTCGGCACTTCATTAGGAAAGTCTGTGCATGTGGAGGAATGCTGTTTTCTTCAGTGTTGAAGAGTTATTGCATGACTTTTTAAATTAAGTTATGACAGTGTCTTATGAAGAATCAGTTTGAACAAAAAATTATATTATATTTACAGGTGTGTCTTGCAAAAATGCAGAGCACATTGTGAAAACTGCAGTCAGCAGGCCCAGAGTTATATTTCCTGTCCAGCTGAACAAGTTCAGGCCGCAGTCTCTTTAAGGTTTATTAATACTGTATGTCACATTATGTTACAGTTATTTAAGTTGCATTCCATATTCAACATGTCAGCAGCTCTTATATTTTTTATGTGTTGTGGGAATGGCATTGATTCACAGTGGGTGATTTCATGTTGATCAGTAGAAGCGCTGGTATGTTGTACCGTGACATAAATGGCAAAATGAACCCTTAATAACAGCCTCATGATTTCAGGTCAGCTCTGTCGCACACTTAGTGCATACCAGTGATGTGAAAACTGGTCTTATGAGTCACACTGTGGACTGAGGCAAAGCAAGTTGAACGTACAAAAGCTTGTTTGACTTCCCCGCTGGAATCTGCCAGGTAGACTGAAAAGCTGGAACGAGCTAATCGTGTTCCTTTGAGTTCCGTCAGCTGAGAAAGCTATTATTGAACCTCACAGTCACAAACGTGGCCCTGATCCCAGGATTACACTAATAGTTTATGCTTCTTGACCAGCTAGTTGATAGATCTGTGGTTTTGAATAAGCCTGTGTGTGCTGCAGCTGAGTGTCTAATAATTCTCAGCTCTCGAGAAACAAGCTAAATGAAATGTAAATGAATTAACTGAAGGCGGTTAGTTGCATGTCTTTGTCTTAGCCTCTAACTCAACTTTATTTGCAGTTTAACAAAAAAATCTGAAGTATGAACCCATCAGAGAGTCTGATTGTGTAGAGACGTTTAGAGTATGTCTGCATGTGTCTGTGGCCCTCAGTGAATACAAGAGAGCAGTTCAAAGACAGACGGAGTCAGGTGACAGAAACCGTTGGCCCATCTGTTGCCAAAACTCAAAAGGGCAGCGACAAGTTTTGTGCCATTGAATGGTCGAAGAGAGACTGAGAGGAGGCCACCCAATCACGTTCTGTTTCCGTCCACATACCAGAGAGGGACCATTACAACTATGACCACCAACCTTGTGTTGATTTTTTATTTTTTTTTTAAATACAGTGAGGGAAACACTTATTAATAGATATATAAAAATATATCTAAAAAAAGTTTTTTCATTAGTGAATTGGGAAGTTTCTTCACTTTCTCACTTCCTCACAGATGCTCTCACTCTCCTCCTTACTGGATGGATTCATTGATTTCAGTTAGAGAGATTATAATACTATTGTTTGATCGTTATCTGTGTCATATAGAAGAAATGAAGATGGCTTGATGTTCACTTAGGGATTTGAGAAAAAACTACAATGTCTTGAAGCCAACATTTAATTCACGTCTTGACATAATTCACACACATTTGGAAAGCCTTTAATTTGTCTCTTTTTTTTTTTTTAATGTGTATTTCTTGCATCTAGTCGTTTTATGGAACTGTTTTATCCCTAAAATCTAAAATTCTGAAAGTGTTAATCCTTCCTTTAAAAAAATAAAATAAAGGCTTCTGTTTCTGACGCAGAATCTTCATTTTGACAAAAAAATGTTTTCCGTGAAATAATACACAACTTTTTAGGAAGGGGAATTTACAAAAACAAACCTACAATTCAGAAAGTTCCTGCATCGGTACGTTTTGTGATTTGCATCCCGGCTGGAAAGTGTTACAATGGTTCGTTACACTCTTTCGTTCGGCATCAAGCTGTTTTAACTCTTGGAAGACACACTGACTGTGCCCATCTCCTCACTTAAAGCAGGTGTGTGTGTGCTGTGTATGGACTTATACAGACCCTTCATATTTTATGATGGTGGAACTGGGTCAGTGGGGCTGGGAGGTTTTTCCACTCACAAGTGATAGCTGAAGTGTGACAACAGTAAGCAGCAGCAGTGATACAGTCATCTGATACTGTATGTGGACGTCTAGGAAGAGCAGCAGCTGATAACTGATGGAAAAGATAAAACATTGTAGAGATAAGTAGTCGAATACATACAAACTCAACATACCATCCTCCAAAGATCTGTGAAAGCGAAACAGAAGCACAGTCGTTTTTCAAGCTTTAAACGCTGGTTGAAAAAGCTGTTTTACTAAGACTTTTAATTTAAAGTGCGACTTTTTAAAAGCAGTTTACATAAATCTGAAAGACAGCATATGAAATACAGTTGGAGCTTTCTCCTTTGTTCGTGCAAATCACGCTCTGCAACACGAGGTTCAGGGATGCCAGTTGGACAGGCGTTGTTCAGGCTGCTGTGACAGTTGTGCTGACATCTGGTCTGAGTGTATTTCAGTTTGTGCACCACTGGTCGAGTGCCAAGCAAATGACAGCAGCTGTGCTATAGTCTCTCCTCTAACACAGACAACGCAGACATTTCTTTAACTGTTCTTGCTTTTCCTTGCATGCATAAAGCACAAGTGGAGGTGTTTTTAGACGTCGGAAGCGTTTCTCTTTCTGTATCAGCCAGACTTGTGTTCGTTTGTCTCACAGCATCTGTCCGTTGGAAATGCTAACATGTCCAGCCTTTGCTACTGATAACAGTCTCTCTTCAGCCAAGCAGCTGTTTAGAGTGGTCTCCGTGGCAACCACGGCAACATGAAACGGCACACCACAGTGCTATAGCGTGGCGAGCGAAGGACACGATGGGGGGGGAGAGAGAGAGTGTGTGGGCAGAAGGAGAGTGGTTTCTGTGGGAGGGAACATGAGGGTGGGCAGGAACGATCCTAATCACAGTGCCAGATCCTACCCACCCAGAGATAGTTGGATGGAAATTCGAAGGCTCTCCGCTTTGTTCCAGACTCCCAGTCCCTGGACTCTGGTAAATATAGGCCCTCAGCACCTCAGGGGAAAAGACTTTCTGCTGAATTTAAACGGGAAAAATGAGTGCAGTATAATTTAAGTAATCACAGCATGGTCCCACTAGTAGGGAGGAGATGAAAATGAATTGTCGGGAATGTGTGACAAAATACTCCGTTTACTTCAGCCAAACGACAGCATCCCAAGTCTCTAAAATGATTTTGTGTTGGCAGTGATCCAACCCATGAAGACTTACTCTCTGCTTGTGCGAACAGTTTTCCCATATCATATATCATCTGTGCTGTGAATCAGAGGGGGAGAAAAACACATTTCTGTAGTTAAGATTGGATTATAGATCCAACCTAAAAATAATAGTACTTTTTATGAGATTACAGACTCGTTGGTTGAGAGTGTCATAGATCTGATGTCTGACTCAAGGTTGTTAACATAAACAGGCATACAATGTTGTTATAATAATCTTTTAATCTGGTAGGACAAGAATATCTGAGTGGTCTCACACACTAACGTCTGACTAACAAATGCTTTTTAGTAGCTTTGAGTGGCATTTTTTGCTCCCAAGAGTTTAATTGGGAACAACATGCCCCTCGTCTTGTGAAAACTTGTTTTTGGTCTGTTCTCTTGTGCGTGTCAGTGCACAGGCTTTCTGGCAAGCATTTGACAGCGCTTTTGTAACCACACTTGTGGTTTTGAATTTGAGATTTACAGCCCACGTGATTTCTATAATCTCTGAAATATGTGTATTTTTGAGACCACAAATGGTGGCCAGTGTTTTGTAGTTGGGTAGTGTGTTACTATTTGAACTCTCTATAGTAGAATTTAATCCCAGAGCTGCTGATTAGGTCCTATAAGAGCAGTTTCTTTCTTTGTTGTTAGCAGAATTAGCGATCTTATTTTGACTGTTTTGTGCGGTGTGGAAGTCTTGCAAAGACAAGAAATAAACCATTTCATCTTTTAATTTGGTTAACTTTTATTCAATTAGCAAATATAGTTTTGGTCAGACAAAACAAGCAATTTAAAGAGGGGAAAAACGTAAATTTCAGATGACACTCAAAGCTGTTCTAAACGGTTTAAAAGTAACGAAGAGCGCTATGAAATGTATTTATGTCATGTATAATGTATTTTGAAAAATGTATAATATACCTCTATCATACCTCTACGAGATGCATACATTATACAGTGAATCTTTTAACCTTACAAGTAATCTAAAACATTTACACAAATCATCCAAGAATAGACCGGGCTCAAATTGTTCACTTAATGGCGTGTCTTTTCACGTTTGGGCTGCTGAATATTAGTTGACCCCCTTGATTAACAAATTCATTTTAAAACAAACGACATGTGTTCTCAGGGCTCTCTTGTTTTTTTTACTCCCTTTGCTACAATCTTAAAACCCCTGCACAAAGTATGATGTCTTGGCCTCACATCACCTGTCGACTTAAATAGGAAATTGATAAGAGTAGAGACAATACCAGACTGAAGATGAAATCGCTGTTATTAGTTGACAGTTGTGTCTGATATCAGGCAGCTGTTTCCCACCAACCTTGAGCCCCATCCTTCATATCGCTGTGCATAATATTATGTGGTAAATAGCACAACATAAGCTACTAAAATGTAGAATACTATGTGATCGGCTGCTCTGTGTAGTTGTGTCTTGTAAGAAAGCCGGATGTGCCCACCGAGTGTGGGAGGAGTATCAAAGCTTTAGTGTTATGTAAGGAGAGATTCCAGGAAGATGAATGTCAGGATGGAAGTAACTTCTCTCTCCATACTGTATGTCTGTCTCTTTATCTGTGTCTTCTTCACACCGTTATAAAAGCACAGTGTCCGTCTCTATTTTTATCAGTGATGTGGGCCGTGGGAGCCGCCTGGGAGAGAAAAGCACACGGATCAATTTGGATACCCAGAACAACTGAAAGGAGTTTGCAAACTCATTAAACATTGTTTACAGCTCCTAATGAAACAGACGGGGATCTGAACTGTTGCTAAGTGTTACATGTTAGTTTAGTTTGTTTAAGGACAGTGTGATTGCCAGCACCACGTGGAGATGCACACTCTTCATTTTGCAAACCAGATATGTCGGTGGTGGTTGTGTTGTTCAAATAAAGATATATGTGACTGTTCAGGATTAGCCAGGTAGAGCAAACGGTTACATTAACTATTTCTCCCGGCTGTAGGCTACACACACACACAGACAGACACACACACACACACACACACACACACAGACACACACACACACACACACACACACACACACACACTGTCTGTCTGTTTTCTTTCTCACACACACCTGCTCTGCCCTGCACAGGGCTTCAACGCCCCAGGCGCTCAGTTAGTAATATTACCAATGAATCCTCAACTAATATGTTCTAGTATGAAAAACTATGTTGCATGTGTTTGTTTGTACACACATGAAGACAACACACATCGTTTGTTGGCTGAGGATGTCACCCGGAGGCATGCTTTTGTTTTGAAGTCATATGGCCCACTGGACTGAATTTTATTGTCTGCTAAGTTGGAACCTCTGCACTCAAAGCAAACACAAAAACAAACTGTACTGCCCCGCTGTTATTTTCCATGATTTGAATGTCAAATTTGTATCAGACAAGCCGTGACGTCAATGTGATGGAAAGGTGATTGTCCTGTGGATATCCTGCCCTTCTGTGTTCAACTAAACCCTGAGAATGTCTCCTCCAGGGTTACCATGTTTGCTGCTCGCTGTTCATCTGTCCTTGCATGGCCTCTGGTATTATTGGCAGTGTGTCACTATCCCTCTCAGGCATTTCAGTACAGTATGGTCTGCTTGATACCGTTAGCATACCCTCTGGGAGAGATTTTTTTATGGTATGTGCCTGTATCAGGAAATGGGTGTGTCACAGACAGACACATGCTCCTTGAGGTACAGGAGCACACGGAAAGAATGGCTCTGTTTGGACAGTTTTTTGTTTGGTTTTAAATCAACCTAGCCATATCTTCGACTTTTGGTTTTCATACAGGTTCAAGACACAATATATTTTTCCTCTCAAAGATTTCTTTCTCGGTGGGCAGTAAGACACCACGAGAGTTGACGATGATAATCTGCTAGTGTTGGAACAAATAGAAGTAGTGTTGTGCTTTTAGTGGGAAAAAAACAATATACCACATATATACACATGTAAACGAGTACTCTGGTCCTAAACATGTACAGTTACGCCAACTAACTTATTATCGGCATATAGAGGGAGAGGTGCTTCGCTGGTAATGTGTTCAGAGAAAAGCCAGTTTGAGCAGGAAGCAGTGTGAAGGTGAAAGCACATAATTGGCTCTGTGTGTAATCCTCAGGGTTTAGAGCCAGAGGGAGGGCCAGAGAGCAAAATGCACTGTACTTGTGCTCATGCATGTACATACTGCTGATATTGGACAGTTTAGTCTGTCTTGTGTGCAAGACTCGATATACCCTCAACGCTGTGCAGGGACCTTCGTCAGGGACTTGTTCCTTAAACCAAACAGCTCTTGTGTATACAGCCAAGGTCCCTCCTTTTCAAGCGTCTAACAGGAAGTTTATTCTCTGTCCTCCAGCGACAGATAAAGTGCTTTGCCCCTCCTTTTTCATCCACCCTCCCATGAATGTCTGCAGAGTGGTTCTGCCTGACCTAGTTGAGCCACATGCTGAGGAGTGTGCACAGTCCGCAAAGTGAAGCAGTGTCCAGTTATTTCAGTTTGTGCTATTATCACTGATCACACAATACAAATATTGTAAACCATCAGTGAACACAAATCAAAATTAAATAAGAGATTGATTTTATTTAGCTTTTTTTTTTTAGCTTTGTTTGTTTGCACTAGCTAAGAGGGATTATATAAATAAATTTTTATCATAGTTTCACTGAATTTCGCAACTCCTGCCCTGTCGCCTGTTAGTCGTTTCTTAATGTTGGCCTTGGCTCTGCCAGGTGGGTGTGGCCCTGTGAGTCACAGCCGTACACCGCATGGCAAACTCAAAATTTACAACATTCATGGTCTGTTTCCACTTACGGTTGGCTTTCGATTGCAGTGAGCGGAGTAGTATTTTTTCGGCCTACTTGCATACTTTGGGATGTTTACTTGGCTTTTCTTTATTTATTTTTTCAGTTTTACTTTGAGAAACACTAAGCCTATTCTTTTGTCTTTTTTTCCTCTCTCCCTTGTGAGTGAGTCAGTTCCTGTTAGGCCCACTGCCAGTTGCAGGGAACAACCGCATCACAGATCTCTAAACGGACCGTCTGTTCCTGCATTTTGTTTATTTTTTTGTTTTAAAAGAAAGCCTCTCTGAAGATGGCACACAAATTAGGAAGAGTGCAGGATACCCCGGTATTGATTTGAGGTTGGAGTCGCTCGCAGCTTGTTTGTTGTCTCCAAGGGAATTGCCACTTTCTAACTTTCCTGCTCTTTCTGCCCCACTCCACCCTTCTGTCTCTCTCAGCTCCAGCTACTCCACAGCAGCGTTAGATTTTGAGAAGGAGCACCAGATTGCTGCCGTGTACGAGTCGCCCAGGATGTCACGGCGGAGCCTGCGTCTGCAGACAGGTGCCGGTCACTATGGCAACGAGACCCTGGCTGATTACTCCCAGAACCACAGCAATAGCAGCAGCAGCTACACCAGCACCAGGAGAGAGACACGGTGAGACTAGCAATGGATACTAACACTCCCACACAACCAATAAAGCAATTAAATTGAGTGAGGAGCATGTAGCTCTGCTGTACAGAAAAGAGACGCAACGTGCTTTATTTTGAAAAAGGTTTCTGCCTGATTACCTTTTTTTTAAGGATACAGTGTTTGTTTGTTTTTTAATCATTGATAAAAGGCTATGGTTTACCCAAAGCATATTCAAAGTGGCAATCTCGATGATTTTTCATTTTTAGTCACTATCTATCAACAAAATGAGCCTATGGCCCACTGATGAAAGAATTGCAATATTTATATATTTGCAGTATTAAATCTGGGTGTCTGTGAGGACATTAATGGTAAAATGCTGTTACAGATTTTCTGCACTGTATACACGCAAAAATTCTTTACCATACACACAATCCTGACAGCTTAAATTCACTAAGGGTGTTAGTTTAGGTTTTGGGAAAGACTCTAGAGTATCAATCTTTCTGGTGGTCTTAACATGCCTCAGCCATACTCATTTACATGCGACAAATCTCACACCTCTTCATGTTCTGCTCTCCCAGGACGCTGCGCAGTAAAAAGCAGCAGTCCAGTTCCAGCTCACTGTCTTTACCCTTGAGCCAAGCCGACACACCGAGGAAAACCCTCTCCTTCTCCGCTGCAAATACCCCGATTAACAGCAGCACCACCACCGGCGGCGGCATCATTCATGAAGCCAACACAGCGTCTGATGGCTCTTTGCTCACCTCCATCCTGGACCAGTCCCACCTGAGACAACGCACCATCACCACAACCACCACTTCTACTTCTGTGGATGGACACTGGGGTCAGTTGAAGAAAATGTTGAATCCATCACAAATGAGCTGTCATACTTTTGCAAAAGTTATTTGAGCATATTTTAAGTTAATTATTTTATTTTAAGATTTTGATTTATTGAGTTAGTTATTCTTGGTTTTCATTAATATAATCTAAAGGGTCTTAGCTAAGCAACAGAGAGTTTCCCACAGTGATTTCTTTTTTTGTTTGTTTTGCCTGTAGCACACAGCAAGTTTCACTCATTCAGGTTCTCTTTGGGCTATCTAGCTTTGTTGATCTAACATCAGCGATCCTGGATATCCGGTCACAAAACCTGGTTATCAACTAGCTCTTTATTGAGAATATTATGAGGAAACATTCAAACGTTGATCTGCACTGGAAAACTAGGTGCTGTAGTTCCAAAAAGTATTTTAGGTGAATAAAATAAATCTAATTAAAACACAAAGCTAGAATAGTAATAAGAAGCAGTTGAAAGTAATGTAATGCTAATTCCTAATTAAAGGTTATAACATATATGATCAATATTTAAAATGATCTAGTGTGAGAGATAATTGCATCACTGTGCTCTCATAAGTTAATAACACTTTACAGTGAGATTGTTTCTGCTGCTTCGAAATATGTGTTATGTAAAAGCTGCACTCTCATACCGGCATCTGTTAGATGTCCTTGAGTATTATCATTTTATACGACTACAAACTTCTACTCCATTAGTTTCAGAGTTAACTATTTTACTTTTAAATTACTTTTTAAATTTAAAAACCTACTATTTGCATATGAAATACAATGCATTGTTATACAGTAAATTAACCCACCCAACAGTACATATAATGAGTAAAATATCTCTAAAGCTGGCAGCTTCAACAATAAAATGCAGCAGTATAATATGTATTAATGTAACACTCGCATAGCCCATTTGGATAAAAGTGAGTACCTCAAGAAGATTTTTCCAATAAAACATGCGTACTATGAATGCTCCTATGAAAATATACTTTCACACAAGTAAAAGGTCGTAAATACTTCCTCCAACACTGTATGTATTATTTTCCACTGTGTTACAAAGGTAGCAATATAATACTTGCTTAGTAATGTTTTTCCTAATATGGAGAGAATTTGACATATTCCCGGTGTGTTATTGAGTTGCGTCTTATTTTTCGGTACACACGCCTTCCTCTCTCTCAGGGAGGACCTCCAGCAATGACCACAGGTCGTCAAATGTCAACGGGGACACCAGTGCGTCAAAGTCCCACACCACAGTCGCCAATGGATACATCTGCAAAGACTGCTCTTTTCACTCTCAGAAGATGGACTCTCCTATCACACGGTCTTCAGCATCATTATCTTTATCATCATCATCATCTCACGCAGCAGAAGCTTCCTCAGACGGCCTCTCCTCTTCCTACTCCTCGTCACCTTTCACAAGCATATACTCCAGAGACAGGAGTCGAAGGAACAAGACAGGTGAGAAACTGTCGAGTTGGACTCAAATGTCGTATTCAAAATGTTGTTCTTCCTCACATTCTGCTCATTTATTGGAACTGGAAGGCGAAACGCTAGTGTGTTGTGACGATGAGAATGTAATTAAGGGTTGGCGTGTCTCTCCAGGTGTCCTCGTGTCTATGTCTAACACGTGTGTGCGCTACAGCAAACGAGCCCTGGCCCCCATAGTGTCCTTAGTCACCCTGCTCTTCAACAATGTGCTCTGGCTGGGCTCACGAGCCAAGAGCCCTCCAGGAAAAGGTATACAACAAGAGATGTTCTTTGCTTTTCTCTTCACCTATCATCATGCATCACAGTTTTTTTCTTTTGCAGTGGCTTTTTTTCCTGAGTTGCAGTTTCATGGTCTATTTCTTTTTCACATTTAACCTTAAGACATTTCCTCTCACCGGGCTTCCCATAGCATCCTGTCGTTTGTCTTCAAGCTATCTTATCACCAGTTTATATTTGTATTTCTTTGTGTCTCTAGCAATGCCTCCTCGACTGTATGTTTTGACTAACAGTGATTGTGCGGGGCGGGTGTGTCACCAGGTATCCTTGCCTCATTTTCGGACTCGATGAGACAAGCCGTGTCCTCCAGTTTGTCCCAACTGTGGCTGTTTAAGCAGACCTCTCTCCACAGGATGATGGGCTACAGGGCTAACGGCTATGAAGGACAAGGTACCAGCCGTAACTACAAATGGCAGAGGTTAAGGGTCACAGCCCCGGACTTCTTCTACTGCTCTTCTATTAATAAACTTTCTTGTCACTATTTCTCTCCTTCCTAAGATCTTTCCTCTTTTTCTTAAGGAGTAAGAAGCCTCATAATAGCATAAATTCGTAGTTTTTAGTTCGTTTAGTTTTTAGACTTTGAAGGATCTCTTTATAATCTATATTTCTTTCTCAGTCCATTCTGCCTTCACTCTCACACTTTCTTTCTAATTCTGAAGGAGAAAGAATACTAGAAACAAAACAAAAAAAACTGTACAGCCCCCAAAATCGGACAAAACTATCGCATGACAAGTTGCACTTTTTTAGCTCACATGAGATTGTGAGAAGATGTGCACTTTCATGAACACTCGAGCAGAGCTAATAGACACCCTGACTATCTCATTGATGGCTCAAGTTAAATTTGTCCAATGTTTCTAGTATACTGCTGGTTTCATTTGATTCTTTCACAGCTGCAGAAGAATTTCATCAGCTCACATTTCTTTTTTCTTGTTTCTAGCAGTTGTCAACTTGTATCCTCTTTAACCATTTTCATGCTTCTATTCCATCTATTCTCATTTTCTTCATGATGACATCAAGCACATCTGCCGTCACACTGGTGACATGTGCATTTACTCTTCTTCTTCATCGATCGTTCATTTAGTCACAACTTTCTAACTCGACATGGTTTTTTTATGTAAATATATTTGTTGTGCATCTGTTGCAGCTCACTCAAGTTTCTGTGGAAGCATGAATGTGAAGGATCTGGTGACTGAAGATGCATCACATCTCAAACTCAATGGATCCCTGTGTAAGCAGACACGCAAACCACACACACACACATTTTTTCCTTCTCCCTATACTTGGTATTTTTCTTTTAGTGACCGTGATTGACAGAGTTAATTATATGCGTGACCCGTGTTTGGACCAGTGAGCAGAGGGTGTGTGAACTGCTTTAACCAGTCAGCTGCCTGTTGACCTGCAGATACTTCTCTTTCAATTTAGTTAGTCCTCCAAAAATCTGTTTCAAGGGACCAATTTGACACCAAAACTTGACATAAATGATGATCATTTCAGACATAAATAAACTTTAGCAGCCTGTTTGTCTTTAGTATAGTTAAAGTTTTTATTTTACATGTATACAAAAGGAAAAAAACAGATAATTTGTTAAATTTGGGACAGAAAAGGTCATGTAGTGGACCTTTCTCTTAAATTATGGATGAAATATAAAGAGAAGTAAGAGACACACAAACAAAGCAATGTAGCTTTGCTCAGCTGACAATATTTACAACTTTGGATCATAGAAAAGGAGTAATCCTAATCTTGTGTTTAAAGTATATATATATATATATATATATATATGTGTGTTTAGCTGTTCATGTTGTCATTGCATACAGTAAATTGCATATTGTGCAATATGCATGCATGTGGCCCACGTTGTTTTTTATTACAAACATATGATTTAGTATTACTTATTCATTTTGTATTAAAATTTATGTTGCTTGGGCTATTTGCGGAATTTTTTTTTGTTGTTGTTTTTTGCTTGTAAGCCATCCTAATCTCAGTCATTCACCCATCCTTTGTTTTTGTGTTTTTGTGTTTTTTGTTCGCCCGCCATCCCTCATTTCGACGCACACAGGCGATGACTGTAAAGGGAAGCAGCATTCAGAGACGCACACCGTCCTCCTCACACAGTCCTCCAGGCCCCGACGCCTGTTGGGGGCACTGTGGAGCGTCCTAGCTTACACAGGTTAACCAGCACCTCCCTAACATTGTAGACAGCCTGTAAATATTACTAATAGGTCTATAACTCAGCCTCTTTGTAGGTAAAGACCACTCTTGCTGAAATTAATTGGTATACATTTTTTTTGTCTTCCAGGTTACTTCCTCATCCAGCCCGGTTACTGTGTGGTGAGAGCGGGTCAGGCATTGGGATCAGGGGTTGGGACAGTGGTGCGGACAGTGGTGCAGAGGCTCCTTTCGTTCTTCTGGATGCTCTTGGCAGCTCCAGGTTGGTGGCACTTAGTTCTCACCCTTTTATATAAATGTCTCTCCTCTACTTCTTTCTTTGGCAACATGGTCTGATTGTGTTCTCATTCTCGGTCTGTATCTGCCCAGTGAAGGCAGGCAGGGGACTTCTGTGGTTTCTTGCAACAGGATGGTACCAGCTGGTGTCTCTCATGGCTCTCCTCAACGTCTTCTTTCTGACACGGTAAGAGCCTGTTCCCTCCTTATCAACCTTAATTTCTGGATGTGTAAATAAGCCACCAGGTTCACCATTTGATCTTTATACAGTGATGTTTAGTCATTGTTATGTTGTGTCCACTGCTCCTACATGACAAACGAGGGCTAAAATGTTCAAAATGGATGATTTTCTGCGTAATCACTAATATTTAATGACTTTTAAGAAGACATAGTTGTTAGTTGGTGAAGTTATAGGATTGTTAAATATGTTCAAGTAAAGCCAAATTTTCAGGGCTATAGCAGCAATCATGATGGAGTTATTTACCCGGTGTCTTGAAATACTGCAGTTTGATGAATAATTTAACCTACCTTGTCACGAGGAGAAATGCCTGTTTTCCTCTTAGGAGTTTTGACCGTTTTACTGCACACGTTCCTGTCGGTTGTGTGTCTATCTAACCAGTGTGTCACTCTGTGTTTCAGATGCCTTCCCAAACTCTGGAGGCTCCTGCTGCTCCTTTTGCCCCTTTTGCTCCTCCTTGGTGAGTTTATAAGAAGCTTTTCTCTTCCTTCATAGCGGCTGTAACCCATTTAGTGAGCACATACAGAGAAGGGTCAGCCTGTAGAGAGGCAGGAGATGTCCTTACCAGCACACATCCCCAGAGTGTGCTGCAAATCCAGTATCAGATTCAGGTCAGCCTTTCTGGGCTTCTAGTAAATTACTCCAGTCTGTTTCAGCATCGCTCACACATACTTACAGGGCAGCAAAACACAAACACAGTCATTTGTACTTTATTTCATTTGGTTATCTGGTGAACTACTCCATAATTTACATATTTGTCCCTTGAATCCTGATATTTATTTTCCTTAGTCAGTTTTCAAATATTCATTCAGTATGTGGTTGTTCCAACACTTAAGTGCAGCTGCTGATCACAAGACACCATGTTTTTTGCTGCAGTTTAACATTCAATGTTAATGTTGTCTGTATGGTAGTGCGTTACTTTATACACATTTACCCACAATTCAACCTGTATAGCATCTGAGATATCGACCTTAATTTAAAATACATTTCTGAAGGGTTTGAACATGGTTTATCTGCACTTTGTGAGTTTTATAAGTGACCAACCAGCAGATGAGTGTGGGGTAACCTTCCCAGTCTATTGTCTTTATGCAGCTTTATGGTTTTGGGGTCCGTCCACTGCTGCCCTGCTCGCCTACCTCCCAGCCATAAACCTAACCGAGTGGCGTCCTGCGTCTCCCTTCGCCCTCCTGTCTAACTTGGTGCCAGCTTCTGCTCCAGTTCCTGCCTCGCTCCCTGTCCCTGCACCAGAAACTCCTGTGGAGCTGACCCCAGCCAGCCCGGTCTCACAGGCACCGGTAAGATACAAAGATGAAACAATGAATAGCTCTAGCTAACTATTTGAATGTGTGTGTGGTGTGGTGTAAATTATTAAATGATGTATGTTGCAGTTCAAACACTTTTCAACTTTAGATATTTTTCAATGACCACAGTTTTTTTGCCCTTTACTTAATTGCACCATATACTGTATATTTTAGAGATAAATTAAATTATTGTGTGTCTGGTGCAATGCCGAGCTTTGTCATTTTTTGCCATATTTATGCCAACCTTCTCCTCCTCAGCCGTTCCTTCCCCCTGTGGCGGTCTCAAGTGTGGACTTGGAGAGACTGGAGCGCGTGGAGCGCCAACTAACCCTGTTGTGGGAGCGAGTCCAGCAGGGTGACCAGAAGCAGGAGCAGCGTCACGGGACGTTTTGGGTCTCTACAGCACCCTGAGGGAGCAGCTCCACACTCAGACCGACAAGGAGAGCCTGGGATTGTGGGTGTCCTCCCTGCTGGAGCAGAGACTGGGCGTGTTACGGGGAGAGCTGGAGCAGGAGAACACGCACAGAGCACAGGTAAAGAGATGAAGATACATTTTGACTTATAAGAGTTATAAGAATTTTTATGTGTATCTCACTCTTACTCTCTTTATCCCTTCTCCTTGCAGAGTGCAGAGCATCAGAAACAGCAGCAGGAGGGTCAGGGAACACGGCTGGCAGATTTAGAATTGATGCTCAGTGCTCTGGCTGCCAAGACTGAGGTACTTTTAGCAGATTCACTGCTTTGAAAACATACCTGCCAGATGGCTTACATGTATTGATGTTTATTATTTTACACCCTAAGGGCACACCTGCCAGTGTTATGTAAATGTCTAATTGTTAACTAGTACCTTTGTAAATAGAAGCAAGACAGAGTAGATAAATCATGAAAGCAATAAGGCACAAGATTGTAATCCATGATAAAGTACAGAAGGTAAAAGGTAAACATTAACAAGGAACATACAACACAGGCAGTCATACAAAGCCTGAAGTCTAATTATTAACTGACAAAAAAAGTCGGACCTGCAGATTCTGATTATCTTTTGAGGAAATTTCATAGAAAGAAAAGCTCTAGACTAACTTTTTTTTTTTTTTTACCACAATCCAGGAAAATAATTTAAACTGTCCCAAACTCAGGGTAAAATATCAAAGATTCTAAATGTCATCATTTTACTTGTTGTTGTCCTCTTAAGTGGTTCTTGCATAAAAACTAAAAATTCAAATGATTAAGAAATGAATGACTATTTGTATTCAACTATTAACTATCTTGATAAAAAATAAAATATTGTCATTAGTAGTTTTAATTATGTATTATAAGCTGCTTAGTCACTAGTCTTTGTCAATCAGCTGAAAAACGACCGGTTTCCCATCTGCAGCCAATCGATCGTTGCATCTCTAGAAAAAACTATTATAATAGAATAAGATAATGGGACGAATACCACAACCAAAGGGACAACAGTGTTAAAAAGACAAAATAATATCCTGACAAGCTCAGACAGGTGAGGACAGGCAAGAAGAGATATGAAGGCAGACCTGGTTGTGTTTCTGCCAGGTTTTTAAATCTGTATACAAAGGAGCATTGGTGCTGTATCAACATATCTAATGGAAGTGTTTGCTTGGGTAAATGTCATTGTTTGTAATTTCTATGCTATTTTCGGTAACCCATATACATGATATTTGTTGTAGGAGGTGCAACTGAAGCAGCAGCAGCAGCATCAGCATGAACACGAAAAGCAGGAAAGAGAGAAGGAGATTGTCACTTCAGCAGCAAAAACAGTTGCGCTCAGGTACAAAAAACAGGAAGATGTAATTAAACATTCAATTTAACATTCAATACCTCTTTTCTTTTTTACTACATGCTACTCTTTTTTTTTATTTTTTATATTATATTATCGCTCACATGTAAGATTTTGTCTTTCACTCAGTGTGGGTGTGAAGCAGGAGGACCATGATGCTCTGCTAGTGGAGGTGCAGAGACTTGAGGGGGAGCTAGCCAAAATCAGACAGGACCTGCAGGGTGTTATGGGATGTAAGGGCAAGTGTGAGCAGCTGGACACACTGCAGGAGACTGTAAGTAACACAAATATTGACTCCTGTCCTGTTCTGCCCTTGCTGCGATTCAGTGTGTTTACTCATTTGATTCCTGTGTATCCTTTTCACAGATCTCAGCCCAGGTTTCTTCCCAAGTGTCCTCCCAGGTGCGTAAGGAGTTGCAGGCCCTGTTCTTCGGCAGTGGTGAGCAGGGAGAGGTGCCAGAGTCTCTGGTCCTCTGGCTGTCCCAGCGCTACATGACCACACCCGACCTGCAGGCTTCCCTGTCCTCGCTGGAGATGAGCATCCTGAGAAACGTGTCCCTGCAGCTGGAGCTCAACCGGGCCCAAACCCTGGGTGAGGCCAAGTCCCAAACCGAGACCATCGTTAAGACCGTAACAGGAACTGTCCAACACACTGCTGCTGCTGAGGGAATGACAGAAGAGGTGATGAGCGTACACGTCTACTGTCATTGTCACCACTGTGTGGAGGCTGAGCTCTATTAAAATGTGTGTTTGAGGCCCTTATTTAATCTTAAACTCTTGTAATGTGGTCTCTACTCCAGCAAGTGAAGCTGATTGTCCAAAACGCTTTGAGGCTCTACTCCCAGGATCGAACAGGTCTGGTGGACTATGCCCTGGAGTCCGGAGGTAAGAAAGAGGCCTCGCATCGATATCGGTGCCTGTCCATACAAGTCTTTACCCTATGATGGGTAGATGTGTAAGCGAACTACACTGTCCTCCAATGCATTTCTTTTATGTGATGTTTGTGCAGACATTAGTCATGCTAGAGGACAACAGGGTATTAACAGCCAAAGCTCAGGCTCTATTGTCAGGCTCGTTACTGAGCAGTCTGTTGACCTACATGTGAGAGTTGCTTCACAGTACACGTGGGTATTAAGACGTTCTGTTAGCCTCGTAGTGCAGACACACCCATATCACAACTACTGTGGGTTTGTTTTGAGCCGGGGACCTTCATTGCATTTCCCAAAATGACTGTGTCTGTCTCTACTCACGATATCAATACAGGCCAAGATGCCAAAAATCTTTTAAACGACAGTAGGCCTGGTCTTTTTAACTGGTTTGTGTTAACAGATATGGACCATGATGTTTGACTTGGTTATAATGATTTTATTAAACTGTCACATCATCACATCATATAAATTAAGGCCACCATGAGTATCTGCACAACTGCATGTTTAGTTGTGCAGGGTTTCCCCCAGGAAATGAATAAGTGGAGGGAGTAGCGGCCCAACTGGTGATTATCAAACTAACTACTGGGGTCTTTGTTTGAACTCGTATGGTTTTGTCTTTTCCCAACATTGCAACATGCTGTTCTGATGAAATCCTGCACAGCTTTTGTAACATGTGATCAAACATTCATACATATCTCATTCTCGATATTACTAGATGACGGTTTAAACAACCTCGTTTATTTAGTTTATGGCCTTTACGGTATGATGTACTTCCACAGATACTTTTCCCTGACACTTTATAATAAAAAATGTAATTATTTTCAAATTAGAGGAGCTCTTTATTAAAGCAAAGCAGTAGACCCTGGAGTCTCCAGGCTTTCCCGTTAGCCACTGAGGCAGGACCTAATGATTAGGAAACCTCAGCAAGCATGAGTAATATTTATCTTATCTTATGTCAGAGTATACTCAGAAAAACTTCAATGCAGACTTTATGGCCTCAGTCTCTCACCTTAAGTGAAGCCAGGGGTCGAAGGATAAAATATACCATAACTGCATCTGTGTAAGGAAATGGTGCCCAACTTAACTGTTGACAGATGACTTGAAGAAGAAAGAAATGCTGTTGCAGTTGGAACAGTACACACAAGCTGTGCAGGATGATTGACCCTCCACTTCCACCATTTCAAACTCTCATTTAAAAGTATATAAATAGTTATTTGATATTAACCTCTGTGTGCGTTCAGGTGGCAGCATCCTCAGCACCCGCTGCTCTGAGACATATGAGACCAAGACGGCCCTCATGAGTCTGTTCGGCCTGCCGCTCTGGTACTTCTCCCAGTCGCCACGTGTCGTCATCCAGGTGAGCCTCACCAGGATAGATCCATGAGAGAAATGTCTTTTTTATTGATTATGTAATGATAGTCTAAGGAAAGGTTGGCCATGTTTCACTTCCGTCTTCAAACAATAGTCAGGTGCCCATGTGAACTTTGAAACAGCCTTTTATTGCTGTAATCACTCCTCTTTTCAGCGGGGAAACACAAAGAGTGAATTTTGTTGTTTGGAAGACGTTCACTTCATTTAATTAAATCAGTCTGCTGAAAGCTCATATTGCCTTTTGTCCCCCATCACCAACAGTTAAAGCACGTAATGAAGGGATCTTCTAATGGACCAGTAGGAACAGGAGGAATGATTACAGCCAGCCAAGCCTGTTTAAATGTTCATATGGGCACCAGCTTTTAGTTTTTTAAATTGTGAACCTATCCTTAAAGCTTATTATGATAGGTTTAAGAGCTAAGGGTGGTTCTTCTTTGGTTGATGAACTATATGAGTATTACATAATTATTGTTGGGAAATAAAACTGATTTGCTGGAACTCAGTCAGAAGTTTTGGCTTCTGTTGTGAAACTTACTTTGTTTTTTTCCTCTCACTTCCCCTCCCAAGCCCGATGTGTACCCTGGTAACTGCTGGGCGTTCAAAGGCTCTCAGGGTTATCTGGTGATCCGGTTGTCCCTGAGGATCCTGCCCACATCCTTCTGCGTGGAGCACATCCCCAAGGCCATGTCCCCGACGGGAAACATCACCAGCGCCCCACAAAACTTCACTGTTTTTGTAAGAAACATATTTAAAGAAAGCGTTGCAACTGGACACAGTATATGAGGGCCTATTTTCACTCTTTGTTTTTTCGTACAGGGGCTAGATGACGAGTACCAGGAAGAAGGAAAGCTGCTGGGGCACTACATATACGAGGAAGATGGGGAGTCACTGCAAAGCTTTCCTGTCATGGTAACTTAAGACGCACCTCCTTATCTATAAGACATAAAAAAATCTGTTCAATGTCTTCGAACGTGTTGTGAATATTCACCCTCTTCTCTCTCAGGAGCAGAATGACAGGGCCTTCCAGATCATCGAGGTGCGGGTGCTGTCTAACTGGGGCCATCCAGAATACACCTGCATGTACCGCTTCAGAGTCCACGGAGAACCTCGGCCTCAGTGAACCAACCACTACCATTCTCACTCATAAATGACATATCACAATATCTGTACATAGCTCTTGCCAACTACTTTAAAATGGAGGGGACTCTGCAGTACTCTTCTTCTCAGTACGAATGAGGGGAAGACAGTGTCGTTGTGGATTGTTAAAGGAATGTGCTCAGACTGAATCATGGACATGTGTTTTGTAATATTGTAAGAATCACAGGAAAGTCTGTATAGGGGACAGTAAAGGATCGCGGAAGAGGAATAGAACCACAGAAGAAGCTAACACTCCCAGTCCCCTCTTCATAAAAAGGCCTCTTGCACTGAATCAGCCTGTGAGGGGCGGCAGGCTCCACTGAGCGGACAAATCCATCCCCATTTTTGCCATCCACTCCCACAGGGAGGTGGGCGCTTGAAAAGGGGAATTACAGACTCATCGCCACCATTTCTTCACACACTGCATCTTTTTGGTTTATGTTCTGAATCATCTGTATTTAATTTTGATTTCCGACTATTTTCAGGATCAGAGCCACTGCACCTTTTGCCTGTGGCCCTGTCCAGGCATGTCACTCTCTTTTGTTGCTGTCAAGTCTCTGCAATGGATTTAAATTGAGCTGTTTGGGCAGCGTGCAGGACTGGAGCACACTCAGAGTGGGTGTGTAGTGGACATGCAAGGTTCACTACATTCAAGGCTCGGCATCATGCATCCACATAGCCATAACTTTTGGAACTGAACATGCTGCCTAAGGACACACTCTGAATGTTTCCTCACGTGGAGGCTTGATGCAAATCATCCTTTAACTTCACAGCAACACTATACTCAACTGACCTGAGTTCAGAGTATTGGGAGGATCTTCACTATGTACATTAAAAAATATGTGTACGGTTATGGATGGACTCCAGGATTAATTCTAGCATGTGATTCCTCCTAAACCTTACTCCTTAACTTTTACATGCATCATGGATTTACATTAGTTTGTCCTCTCCGAAGGTTTGGCTCCTGTGCCTGGATCTCAAATTACTATTGACTGATGTTGAAGGCTAAATAATGACTGTTATTTAGCTTTCAACATCTCGCTTTGAACGCTAAATAATATAACTACTCCTGTAGAAAAGAGTGTGACTTATCTTTTCTGTTTCTCTAAAGAGGGGCCTCTGTCTGTCTCCCTCTAGCTCAGTTATAAATGTCCTCCTCACATGGACTCCCTCTATTCTGAAACCCTGAAGGAATGTAATCTGTATATTTCGTTGTTGATAGTTGGTCCTTTATAATATCTGCTTCAGTGTTGCTTTCTAAAAACATCATCCAGTCATAATTATTATTGTATTACTACCATTCTTTCTACTGTTATTCATTGTGGTGTTTTTCCTTTTTTTGTTTTGTTTTGGGGGGGGGTTGGTGATGTCAGAGGATGCACTGCAACAACTTGTTGACAAATGTTAGTGGCACAGGTCTTCATAATTTGTATTTTTTTAAATCGCGGGTAAGTGTAGTGATTAATTTTGGTTGCATATATGGGGAAGTCTAAAATGTTATGTATAAAAAATGTTTTGTTCACAATCTTATTTATTAACAAGTCAAATAGTGAATGCAAGAAATAAGTTACTGCAATGTATATTTTGTCAAAAGCTGTTCAGTGCATTTTGGAACCATCTTGGGACTTTTTTTAAGATAAATGGCTATTTTTGTTCAGTCATGAGATGACTTAACTGCTTTGGAATATATTCCAATAAAGATTTTAATTTTGAAGAACTTCTCTGAATAATATAATCATGGCTAAAGGCTGAGATTGTTATGCTGTCTTCAGCAAAAGCTTGTTTTGCTCATTCTTTATCATAGAGAAAATGCTTATTACTATGCAACAATATTTTTAATCAATATTTCGATTTTGGTTAATCCTTCATTTAGAGCCAAGAACAATAGATCGGACATCATGTAGGACAGAAACCTTTCCTCAATATAAAAACATCTTAACCAAAAAAAAAATACAAGATGACCAGCGGAATGATACAAAAAAAAAATTCTTTAAATAACATGAATTCATTGTTATTCTGAAAACACACAAAACACCATTTTGGTGCAATAATACACAGATACCCCGTCTATTATTTAGAAAAGGTAAGAGCAAAATAAGTACATGACATCTTAGTCGGTATTTCAAATGAATGTGTAAACTATCTATACATGGTGTTATTAAGGTATATAGGGGCTCCTGCATGCAGGATATACAATACAATAGGATTCATTTATACAGTTTACTGAAATATTTACAGCAGTCTTAAAATTACCTTTCAGAATAAACCAAATAGAAACAATGACATTCCATGATTAATGGTAAAGGTTACTGCATCCCCCCAAAAAATATTGAATGTTTTTCCAATAGTTTATAGTGATGCAAATGCTTTGTGCAAATCACATTATGGATCCTCGGTCATGAAGGCTTTTGTTAGTCCATTTTAAGTCATCTGCTCCCATCTAGCGGAGAACCCCAGAACAGCCTCTGCTCCCATAGTCCTAACACGTGTTTCACACCGGAAGTCAAACGCAGGGACTACTTCCTTGGCAACCCAGCGAGTCCCTAGCAACCACTGGAGCAACAGACAAATAACAAACAAATAATGTTGAAGACAATCGGTGCAAAAAAATCACTTTGGCAACAAGTGTGTGAAGGTAGGATGATACTAATACATTTGCTTATGTGATTATTTGCTTTTTAATATTTTTTATTTTTTGAAAATGTGTAAACTAATAGCATTGCTTTTTTTTTTATTATTATTGAAAATGTGAAAACTAATATCATTATTTTGTATAATGTGTGTGTTTTTTTTGGAGAGTATGAAGAGAGCAGCCCAGTCCTCCCAGTGCTGTGTGGACAGATAGCAGCTCAATGAGCACCCAGTTCTCCCAGTACAGCGCCAGTACACACTCCCCTGTGTTCTATGGACTCACCACAGCCAAGGTGAGCTCATCAAACAGCTCATTCATCCCTGTGTCTGCTGAGTTTCCTGTCACTCCGGCCTGTCCTGATATGATCAATATTGGTCCATTAGGTGTTCGTGGATGATGATCCTCTGAGAGACTTTGACCCTCTCCTTTGCCACCCTGCCCTCGCTGGCTACGCTGTGTTGGAAAGACCTCCTTCTTCAAGCCAGAAGCGCCCGTCAACTGCAGAAACTCCATCACCTCCACAACTACATGAACGTGAGATGATTGGACTTTGCCCTGCAGGGTGCAACTGCCATCCTAGGGCATACATATTGTGTTAATTATTTGGTTTTGTGTTTGTATCAGGTCCTGTCGCACATTTTTTGGAGAGGAGAGTGTTTCCAGTGTTGTTGCCTGGACTTGAGGCTTTGCTGAAAGAAGCCCGGAAACATGGCTGTTTTGAGGTCTGAATTTCTTCTGATAATCTAACAAATAAAGTTAAAGGTGTCACATGTTGTTTAAATGACCTCACCTGAAATCAAAGCAATTTAGTGTTTGGCTGAACTGTCCGTTAGGATAAATATAGTCAAATTTTCATCATTAACTCAAGTGCTGTGATTCAGTTTTTAGGTACTTGTACTTTACTCCTAGTATTTCCATTTTCTACTTCTTCATAACTTAAAATCAGTTTGCAAAATTGCAATTTTTGCTAATTAAAAATGTACATACAAATAATATAATATGTGATACATTGATATACATTAAATTAGAAGTACATGAAGTTATTTAAATTCACTTCACGTTGACCGAGTTTGGCAGTAATATACTTACACATTACTGCATCATTAATAATAATCCATTGACATACTATAACATTGACAGGGGCCAAAATTGGTACACTTTACTACATTTTGCTCACAACACTTCTGTGCTTTTACTCAAGAGAGATTTTGAATGCAGGTCTAAAGGTTGTAAAGGACAATATCTATGTGTAGAAGTAATGCTGAATATTACTTCTGCGTGATGCATGGCATTGATTACTTTCTTTTGGGTTGCAGAGGGTTAAAACAGCCTTTAACCCATGCGACTTCCTGACTGAGTGGCTCTACAAGTAAGAGACCCCCCACACACACACACACACACACACACACACACACACACACACACACACACACACACACACTAACACACACAGCTCTCTCTATCTCTTCACTGTATAATGTTCACCTCACCCCATTTATTCCCTAAAATCTTACATTTTGAAAGCTGTGTTTCTCTCCCACTTCCCTTTTCCTCAGCCACAACCACCGCAGGCAAGAACAGGTGCCAGTGAACTTCCATGACATCCCTTTTGTCAAAGACTTTCTCAACATGCAGTGAGTGTCTCCCCAACCTGTCAGGACCAGCAAATTCAATGTTTGTCAACAAATGACACAAATTTAGCCATTTGGAGGTCCATTATCACCAGGTTCTGTGTCTGAAGTATAAAAACAAACAAACATTAATTTAATGGGAAAAAAATAGGTTCAAGTTATGGCAACACACAAACATGCTCATTCACAGATACGTTCTGCATTTGGTTTATGCAGATGAGGTGATACACTTTGTCTCTCTTTCTCTCTCTCTCTCTCTGTCTTCAGCCCCAGGCCTCCCGTCCCTCTGTATCTACTGCTGAGTGAGGATCAGGCTGCTCTGCTCATCCAGGCTTTCTGGAGGGGATACAAGGTACACTGGATATAGTTAGAAGCAAAACGTTCTTGGCCTCTTTCTGTCCGAACATATTTTAAAGTAATGGGATGAGGAATGCAGACAGACGGAGGTGAAAGAAAACTAGTTAGGTTGGCCCAACACAGGTCTTAATGCCTTGAAAAATATGGAAAATAAACACAAGCTAAGAATATCAGGGACATTTCAACTTCAGTTAAAAGCCTGGGAGAAAACCCTTTCGCTTGACAGATTTACACATAACTTTGTTCATGCCTGGCTGGGCTTGTCAGGCTGACCAGCTCTTAATTACCACCTCCTAGAACTTTCCAGATTGATTTAAGAAGTAAGAGTGGAAAAAAGAAAGCTTGAAGGAACCCTGCAATTACCCCACACACCACAGTGAGTCCGCCTGACTGTGTGTGTGTGTTAGGGGGGCCTGTTCTCCTAACAAACAATGGCCGCCCTCATGCATGCGCATTGGCCCACAGTGCATTATTGTTGTATAATCCCATCTCGCTGAAAAGCTCCTCTTCCACTGGGACTGCAATTTCATTCAGCAGCTTTATTATGTCATCAATGATGCTGGGGTTTAAGTCCTTCCTGTGTGGGCGTTGTGGTCTGAAGTACTCTGTGCTGTGATATAAATAGACATAAACAGACACTACCAGAGGCAAAGAGCAGCATTTTCTCCACACAAATAAACCATCATGCTGTAGGGATGTAAGCAGGGGTTTTGTTTTTCTCAACGGAATTGTTCTTTTTTTTTTTTTTTTAAATTAGGATTCGTGCTTTATGGGAGGATTTAGCTTCAGTGTCGCTGCACAAACCATTGAGAGGAAAAGATGCCAGCTGTGCTGTCATGTGCAATTACATTCTGTTTGAACAATCTGAACATGCAGCTGAATTTTTTGGTGTGTGCATGAAAAGATGTATTGTGCATGTGCATGTGTGCGTGGGTGATGTATGTGTGTATCCCGCCACTTGGACTACTTGTACACCAGCAGGGGGCAACACCTCCTCTTTCCTATTTCTGTAACAATAAGAAAACCTACCAGTCTCTGCTCACATAAGGCGGCAGCAGTGAGCGGGCTGCCTGTCACTCTTTACTTTGTTTACCCTGAACTAAGAGAGGTTCAGTGAGGCCGCTGATGAGCACTGCAGCCCAACACCCCAAGGGATTTAGAGGAGGAGAAACAAGGGAGAAAGGGACAGTAGTGAGGCAATGGTATATATATATATATTGATATATCTGGAAGATTGAAACTCAGGCTATGTTTGGAATATTTTTCAGATAGACGGATGGATGGATGATAACCGGGAGGAGAGAGGCAAGATGATGTTGCAGAGGGGCTTGTATTAGGAATGGGGCATGGTGGAGGCAGGAAGTGGAGCTTTGGCAACATCTGTAGCAGCTAGGAATAAGGAGAGAGATGAAACCTCTGAGAAGCACATGGGAGCCTGCAGACGCAGCACAATCAGGGTCTGAAGTTGAGGGTTTGCATCTCAAGATCATGACTTATTCAAGGTACACAGGGTGGAGATATTTTGGGAAGGCACTGAGGCAAAGTACTGACAGGCGTTGTAGTTTGTCCCGGCTGCTGTTACCTTGTATCGAGAAGAGCAGCCGTTAACAGCTCAGTGGGCAGCAGAGCAGAGATGAGGAGTCATCTGTGAAGCACTGATGCACTGTAAAACTCAATTAGTTTCTCTGTGTGTGACATCATTTGTTTGTGCTTGTCTTTTGGCGTGAGAATGTATACTGTATGTTTTTGTTTTTTTAAATAACATGTTATCATTCAATATTATTACGTGCATACATACATACATACATGCATACAATATAAAAACTATATTTCACCAAAATCTGTCCTAATATTTAAATTCTTGAGAATAGTTTTGAGGGGTTTATAATAAGAGTATAATAGGATTATGGGATTTGGCTTTAGAAAAACACCAGAAATGTGTGGTTTTTAAATACTTAGGTATCCAATTATATGATATTAGCAACTTTATCCAAGTTACACACTTCTACTTTCATCAATATACTCTGTGCTCATCACCCCCTTTTCACAGACCCTCTCTTTCCCCCTCACACTCTGCTGTTATATAACCTGCCTGACGCAGCGATGACTGCAGAGGGTGCGTGTGTGTGTGTGTGTGTGTGTGTAATCGTGTGAGTGTGAGTGTGTGTTTGTAAGAAAGACAGACAGACTGGGGGCCAGGGAGAGAGGGTATTTTTGTAGCTTGGAATTGTATCCCTGCATTATTAATATCTTTCATCAAAACGTATTGAGGGGTGAAGAAGAGCAGTGGTAGAGAGACACACACTAATTCACATTTATTACCCAGACAATGTGATTGTCTCTTGTTTCTCTCATGTACATCTATGAAAAGCTGCTGGGTCTAAACACATTACATAATCTTCTTTATACTGTGCCCACACTAATCCATTCATCCATGCTTGCTACTGTAATGCACACATATGTACATGCACACACACACACACTGTGCACACACTGATCCCTAAGACTTTGCAGGCTCTCGCAGGACTGCTCAGTTGAGTTGGACTCACTTGAAGTGAGGCTTCTGTGTAATAAATAGGCATTTATTCTGTCCATATAAAGGGGTTTGTGGTCAGGTAGAGAAGCAGGCTTTTATCATAATGATAATTTCCATTGATCTATTAAGCATGCACATACTGTGGTTGGCCTTTTCTGGCCACAGCAATGTCTTGTGCAGCTTAGCCTAATTCAGGTCAGACAAGGTGTTTGTGATTGGTTTCCTTGTTTCAGTCCACGATCCGTTGTCAGATTTGATTCTATGGTTTTATTGTTTAGAAAACTTAAAGGATTAGTGCAACATTTTGAGAAATACGATTATTCACCTTCTGACAGAGAGTTAGATGAGAAAATCAATAACACAATTTTTGTCCAGTAAATTCAAAGCTACAAATAACAGTCGGTTTTCTTGACTTGTAAAGACAGAGGGAAACAGCTGGTCAGGTTCTGCACAAAAACAAAAGTGTAAGAATGACAATTTGCTTAACCGTTCAGACATAAAGAGTGGTATCAATCTTCTCATCTAACTCTCAACAGAAAAATGAATAAGCCTATTTCCCAAAATGTTAGACACCCTGATGTTGTTTATCTGACCTGAAGCGGAAGCTTTGTTTCTGAAAGTAACAATGCACACAAAATAATTAGTAATTAGTCTTAGTTTTGTTTTCTATTATTACTTGGTAAGTCACTAATAATTTAATTCATTTTTTTACAGTCCTTACATGTCTAAGGAAAGTCTTGTTGGGCTGCTAGCAAGCCCATTTATAGTCTAAAAGTAGGACACTGTGAGTACCGATTGTATTCCACATGACATAAACCAATAGAGCTGTTTGAAAGACTCTCACACACTCACACACACCCAGCGAGCTGTAGAGTCAACAGCAGAACTAGGTCTGCGATTCCAGATGAATGCTCCGAGGGCAGTGATAGATGAATGCTTTGAATTGAACTCCAGTATTAAGTCAGTGACGGGCCACGTGCAGTGACACTCATGCAGAAAATATGTCACAGGCACTCAGGACGTCCAGTCGCTGGTGGCTCTGCTTTGTCCTAACTATCCCCTTCCTGCAGAATCGCTGTAGGGGCACGCTGTGCCAGAGTGAGAAGGCCTACTCAGGTAGTCTTGTAATATCCACTATCATATATAATATAGAGAGTATTTTATGTCCCAAGTGTCCTCACGAAGGAAGTGGGGTCACAGTGCAACCAATTTCTGGGCCTCAGCCTACTAAGACATGAATTAAATCACAGGTTGCTCAGCTGGTTAAACCTTGATGGATGCATCTGCCAACAAAAACATGATGGATCGGTGGGTGGATGGGGTTTGAGGAATAGATGTAGCTGTGGTGGCTGTGTCTTTATGCAGCCTGTCAGTGCGGCTGACGATGTGACTGCAGCCCGTTCCGAAAAACAGAAGCCATTGTGCTGCTGCAGAGTGTGAGACTGCGAGAGGAGCTCGATCTCACAGGCAGCTTTGCACATAAAGGGAAGGCAGCTTAAAAGGCTGTGCAGCGAGATTGAAGTGTGTGTGAGAAAGAGGGGATGGTGAGCACAGTTTGTGTCACTGTGTTTTGTGGGTTCATTGTGAGCGTGGGGGGTTCTGCTAGTGCTGCTGCCTTTGGGAGACGGAAGTCCCTCTTTTATTTGTTTTTTGTGCACTTGGGTTATTTTAAATATGTGTGTTTTATTGTAGTTGTGTTTTTTTCATGTCTCATAATGCGGGTGATGCCATGAAGCCTTGCAATGTTTTACATAATGTTTTTTCTTATAACTCTAATACAAACTTTTGTGCATACACGCAGCATGAGACACATGTTGTGACATGGATGATCATAGCAACAGGATACTATATTATCATTAACGATTCAAAACAGGAGGAATAGATTTTTGAAAAGAGATTTATGTGTTGTAAATCATATGTATATACACGCACATCAAATATAGAGATACACACACACACACACACACACATACACATACACAGAGTCAGACTTGATGCACACAGTCAAAACAATACCTCACCCCTGCTAATCAGCTGTACTGATGCACACAGACAGGCTTCAAAACGCTCACCCACTCAACTCAGCTCTTTGTCTCCTGCTATCACACACAAACTGGCAGTCGCAAGTAGAAAGCATGTATATTCAAAAAGTCAGCTCTCCAAGAACTGAGACTTTGATTTTGTCTTTGTGTGGCACATTGTAAAGCTTTGTCTCAGGGGTCCCCCGGCCGAGAGATATTTCCATTGTTTAGCAGCACAGAAGAAGAACTGGAGTTATAACGTTTCTTCAGGACACCAATGGAAAGTGACAGAGTAGAAATGGCCACACAGACACAAACAAACACACATAAGCGATGGTGAGCAGACTCGACAGACTCCAACCCCCCATCCCTCCTGACCCTCACCCCTCATTTCCATTTCTATGGTTTGCTCCCATCAGCAGAGAGGCTGCTGCAGAACTGTGACACCCGGTGAATTAACTATTGGAGCCAGCTAGTCCTACCCATTCTTCAAACCATCGGCAGGCTTATATAACAGACCCACTTTCATAACCACTGCTAATAGCAACACTATTGTCGCCTTTCAAGCAGTCGAACAGAGAGGGAGGAGTAAGAGGGAAACAGGATTGTAGATGTGGGAGAGAAGACAGAGGAGAGAGGAGAGAGATGAAACATTGCTGTGCTGTAGAATGAGGGCAGAATGAGGTGTTTGTATGAGAGATATTTTCTGGAGTCGAGTGATAAGAGGGAGAGGCACACCTTGGTACTGAAGGAGAAGAGAGGGAAGACAAGGAGGAGGAAAAGGAAGGATTAGGAGGCAGTGGAAGAGTAGTAGTAGGAGGAAGAGGAGGAGGCAATAATAAAGGAGAGTGAGCTCTTCAGGGACATTTTCTATTCATCTAAAACAGCAATTAATCTCTGGAAAGCAAGCAGCACACACAAAACAACTACAGGGGTTTCCTCCAGGAACGAAAGCATAACTCACGCCAACTACAGACTGGCTAGAGAGAAGAATCAGAGACAGCTTATTGACGTAAATCTGCAGCACAGTTTGACCCATTTACCCACCAACGTGGACACAGATGCAGAAACACACTCAGCTATACATCTTAACACACAGTAGCTTTTTCTCTGCAGGGACCTTTCAGTAATTGTTCCCATAATACAGCTTAATGCTGTAGAGTGCCGTATCATTAATTTAATCTTTTACATAACACATACCAGGACACAGACACATGTTTTAATATATGTTCTCAACTATGTTGTTTAAGGGTGTAGCATCAAAATTAAAGCTGCGATTCACAACTTACCACATGTTAAATTATAGAAAATAATCATAATAATAAAACCTATTTAAACACATAGAGCACCTTATGTTACATGGCAAAATCCAGATTAAAACATTTCAGCGCTACAGTTTGAATAAAATCAAGGAAATTAAAGTATAGCGAATAAAATAGACTAAATATAATAGAATAAAAATAAGTAAAAAATATAAATAAAGATGTTACTGGTTCTTTAAGCCTCAGATATACAATATGGCAGAGCATAACCATTGTCAGTGGGACAGATGTAATCTGACAATAGCAGACTATGACGTATGGAGGTTGTGGCTTCTTCAAACACAGTAAATGAGCCACTTCAAGTTAACCCGCCATACAAGTAAAGAGAATGATATATGAACTAAGAAACATATTGGACACTCTAAATGGGCATCACTGGCAGTTTACTAGCACGGATTTGCTTTGAACTTAATTATACTATTGATGATGTTTGCTTATGATCATTTATGCATGTGCTGTGTGTGTGTGTGTGTGTGTGTGTGTGTGTGTGTGTGTGTGTGTGTGTGTGTGTGTGTGTGTGTGTGTGTGTGTGTGTGTGTTTGTGTGTGTGTGTGTGTGTGTGTGTGTGTGTGTGTGTGTGTGTGTGTTGTGCATGTTATAGATCAGGGCACGACCAGATGTGCAGGAGCTGCGCCAGTGGCAGAAAGAACTGAGAGAGAACAGCGACATTAGCAAAACTGTTGAGCAGTTCTGGGCCCAACAAGAGAGCCGAGGTGAGAGCAAACACACACACACACACACACACACACACACATGCCCACACTCCAATCAGTGAAGCCAGACACAATACTATTGATCTTGAATTTTCTCATGTGGTCGACAACAGCAGCTGATAGGCAGGCAGGATGCAAACACACGTTAGCATTCACACAAACAGGCTACAGTGCATTAATATTAACCCAAACGGCACTATACACACCAATATACACATATATCAGCTGGTGCACAGTACAGTTTCACGCACACACACATAAACTGCAGAGATACAGTATTCATCCCAACAAGTCTTTGAAGTTAAAGCAGGGAGATGAGTGGAGCGGTGACACAGAAAGAGAATGAGGCCAGAGACAGAGACGGAGACGGAGATGGAGATAGAGAAAGCGGCGGAGAAAGAGAGCGAAGATTGAAAGTGAAGGAGATAAAGAAAGTGTCCGCAGGGCTCAGGATGTGTTTGAGTGACAGAGAGAGAGGATGGAGACTGGGGATACATGTGAAGAAAGAGACGAGATACAGAGCAAAGAGGGAGGGACATGATGACAGAGAGACGTATAAAGTGTTAAATGTGTGTCTATGCCTGAATGTGTACTGTGTGCACACATGAAGGAGAGAGCAGAGCAGCTGAGAATGCAGGCCCATGAGCGGTGTGACTGGATGACATAAGAGCTCAATGAGTGACAAAAGTATGACCTTGAACACACACACAATCAGTGGTACACTGTAAAAGTGATTCCTGACCAGCGAGTATTATTCTATGGGTAACCAAAGAGCACATGGAAAGAGTTAAAAAGAAAAGATTAGCTCCAAGGATGGCAATGTCGGTTTGCCAGCCCACCAATTTGGTCCAGATGAAATATCTCAACAACTAATGGATGGATTGTGATGAAATGTTTTTCTTCTGGCTGCACCATCAGGTTTGATTTATGGCAAAATACCTGCAAGACAGCCATTCCCATCCACTTCAGCTGTATTTCATCCTAAGTAGATAATGTAAGTAAAATGATTAACATGGTCACCATTAAACATGAGCCTATTTGCATCTTCATTGTGATCATGCTAGCATGCAAGCCCCAGCATTGTGCACAAAGTACTGCCTAGTGCTTAAAAACTAGATAGGAAGTGGACTGCTCTTGTCGAGAACTACACTATGAGAGCGGTGAGAGAGAACCGAAACAGCAAAGTTGTGGCCCAGAAAACAAAAACAGCTGAAATACTCTGAGAGAAACAGCAGAGTCGGTTAAGGACTCCAAGTATATTGAATATAGCTGCTTTAATTCAATGTGCATAGAGTTGATGACCAACACACACACACACACACACACACACACACACACACACACACACACTCCAACTTGCACACTAAAGCTGGGCGTCGTAGCATCTCTGTTTTTGTCGGCCACTAACAATGACTGCACCATAAACACAGGTTTCTTTCACACCGACACATTCCACACAACAAAGGCGCTCACTGCAGCTGCGGCGGGTCGACTAACATTCTTAGTCGGGGTGCCACAGCCCGGCTGTTATGCTGCTGCTAACTGCTGCCATGCTGCTGACCTGACATTTAAGCAGGGGGCCTGGGGATGGGTGTGTGTGTGTGTGTGTGTGTGTGTGTGTGTGTGTGTGTGTGTGTGTGTGTGTGTGTGTGTGTGTGTGTGTGTGTGTGTGTGTGTGTGTGTGTGTGTGTGTGTGTGTTGTGTTTGTGTGTTTGTGGGTCTGCCCAGACTGTCCTGAATGGAAGCCATTTTCTGACCTCTTCTACAGAACCTGAAATGGTTGAGACAGAGATACGACCAGAAGTGTGTGAGATAGAGGCAGGCAGGGAGGAAGAGATTGGTGCTGGAGTTGCAGTTTGTTTGCTTGTTGTTGTTTTGGATGCAATGAAGCAAGCACTGCCACCCCATAGCACTGACAGATAAATGGCCCATGTTTGGAATGGAGGCTGTGGTAGAGAGAGGATGAGTGACGGAGCGAAATTATTTCAGGAAGCCCCCTCCCCGCTGTGTACCGTTCAGGTCGATCCAGCAACAGCTGCACTCGTCTCATTTGACCCAAGGAGACCAGAATGCGATACCTCTTCTGCCATTTCACGTTTCACAGCCTGGAATCAGAATTAGTCGGGAACGGAGAGGAAAACAAAAGGGGAAAGAGCAAAGTAACCCAGAGAGCAGACACACGATGAAACTTGAAGGTCAAGAGGTCACGGTTCATTGGGCAGGTGCAGCTCACCACAGCTCATGAATCACCACGTCCGTCCTTGACCGTAGCCTGACTTGTGTAACATCGTCCATGCGTTGTTAAAACAGCGTAGTTATCTAACCGGGGTAACCACAGTTTATCCTGATGGTGATAATAGTAACTATTTAAAATGGCAATTCATGTTGTTGTGAATAGTTTGGCATGAAATCAAACAGTTGTATAAATGTTTCAATTGCATTTCATTCTACCCAAGTCTGGCACAAATTACATTCTGCATTTCTATTGCCTTCCCCATTTGTTAAGAAGACCTTCAAACACTAATGTTTATAATTTCCACAATAATAAAAGTATGATTCATGGTATCTGAAAAAGAGAATTTATCTTTAGATGATAAAAAGAGTACAGTAAATAGCTGCATTGATGCAAGAGTTTTAAAAACCTAACTTAAAACCACAATTACAGCCATTACCTTGTAAATAAAGCAAAACAACTTTCAGTAGCGTCATTGACAATCTGTCTTTGGCTCTTGTTGTGATATAAATGGCCAAATATAGCAGTCTATTCATCATAGCTTCACATCCGTAGTGTCAAAGCCATTGCCTTTTACTGGCAGATAACAAAAATGTTTTAACAGTGAGAAATGATCAGTAACTTTACTGTTTCAGAAACTAATCCTTTAATGTCTTTTAACACCAATAAAAATGTACTTCCAAAAAACAGGAGGTTTAGTGTATAATTAGATAGGGCTATGTATTCTAGCTTTTTGATACATTCACAGTATTTATATAGAACCTAAACCTGCCTTGTAATAAATAGAACATGGAAATGTATCTTTCTACATTATGTGACCTTTAAGGATCTGTCTTACAAAAGTGCTGAACTTTCGTTATGGTCTGCTTGCAACAACAATGAACTTGTTCATATTAAGGATGCAGTTCTTGTTTGTTTACAGTGGGCTCTGCCATGACAGATCTTCCAGGAAGCCTCCAGTCTGGCGACTCAGATGTGTCCATCCAGGTGGTTTCACCAACCCCCCCAAGCACCCTGGTCCACACCCCAACCCCTCAGATGACCCCTGAGGGTGTCGAGTGGCTGACCCCCAGCCTCTGCAGCGTGGAGAAAATGGCCTCCACACCATCCCTGACTGGTTTCCTGGCTGTATCCGTGCATGGAGACAAATCCCTGACAGCATGACAGCAGCGTCTCCTTCTTTACGAGGAACTCAAAACCTGAGCTAGACTAGTAGTACTGTCAACTGAAATCATTACTGAACAAGTTTTTTTAATCTTTTTTAAAGGCTATTAAACTCTGTTAGGTTGATGTCAAACTGACCAAAATGATCAGTCAAACAAGGCATTAAATACGCCTGTAATCGGTTGGATATGGCCAGGCAGGGTTTTATGGTCTGAGATTCGTGTCTAATTAGTTGATTGCTTTCATTGCTTTTGTTGATGGATCACTTCCCTTCACGAGTCCCACCCGACAAATGAACACCATATAGTACGGTTCACATATTATTACTGTTGGGGTGAAGCCTCCCGTCACAGACTTAATATTTCCTCGCAGCACCTCTAGCTGATAGCTCACTGGAAGACAACGACATTTTTTCTTTCTCCTGAGCAATACGTATCACTCGACAAAAGAGGTTATAGCATTTCCATTCAAGCCAGGAATTGAGGCCAGAGTGAAATGTGAGTCAGCTTGCAGAGCAGCACTTTCTTTCCTGTTTTATCAGGAAACGAAATGATCTTGTCAGGGAAACGGGGAATAAAAAAAGAGTCTTTAAAAACATCACTGAGATCACTGGTGGTGATTGACAGCTACCTGACAGAGCAGCAAGCAGTAATATCCTACATTCTCCTTAGATCTGTTTTACAAGAGATAATAACCCCGTAGTACTCATTGAACACATGACATTAAATACCAACATCATAATGAACTATCATACAAATTAGACACCGTATGATGGTGTCCGTCGGTCTGTCTGTTTATTTGTATATTTTGTAGATGCTGTATTTTATTCAGAGTTGAAATATTTGTATTTTTCTTTTTGGTCTTTTTCAAGATGTAACTGAAGGTTACACATTTTGCATTTTGCCCCCAATGACTCCATCCGCTTCAGCTTCTTTTTCTTTTTTTAGTTCCCGGCAGTGTTCAAACATCATCTTAAATGTCACCAAGCAGACATGGAAAGTTCATCAAATTTGATAAGCAAAAATATTCAGGATACAAAGACTGCATGCTGCTCAACTACAGTTATTTACTCTCCTTCATGCCAACTCAAAAGACTGTGCCGGTTATGATGTCTTCTTCTGACTGTGTGTCAATTAAACTGAGTGAATAGAGTGCACTCCTGGCCTATTTCCATCACGTACCTGAGAGGATACTTCTGGTTTCCCCTCCAGTGTCTCTGCAGAACGGCGAGGCGGCGGTCTTGTGATGGACGGCTTTCCTGACTATGCCTGTCACCGATGCAAACCGCCTCAGTGAGGCATGAGGAGGGTCATGTATCTCTCTTTTTACAGGTATGTGGATGTCTGGCAGACAGCTGCCACTGGATGAGGTGATAAAACAGCCCATTTCATTCTGGGGACATCTGATATTGCAGCCAGCTCCACGGAGTCTGGCAGCACTGGGCCCGACTGAAACCAAATCACACAGCAGCAGAAGGGAGTGGGCACCGGGCCGTCAGACCAGAGCCAGTAAACAACTGGTGCTGGGCTGCGATGGAAGTGTAGAAACGACTGTGTTTACACAAAGAATGGAATCCTGTGTGGGCTAGGAATAATCTAAATATAAGTTACATTAACATCATGTTCTTTATTTTAAACAGTATGCCACGAAACATTGTTCAAACCCCTAAAACATGAAAAAAGTTATAGGCCTAAATAAATGGCAGTGTACTATCTTTTTAGGGTTCAAAACATACTGTACATTGTTTACAGCAGCTCTGGGAGACGTACTCCCAGATAACGATTAACACTTTGCATTTAATTCATTAAGTCTTGTAGGTGGGTCTAAGTCAAAATCAGGAAGTATTTCAGGAAATCTAAACAAAAACCCTTTAAATATTCAAACATATTTACTTTTTGAATCTTTAAAGAATAAGTTGACAATTCGGGAAACGCACTTCTTGTTTAATTAAATGTATTTAACAAACAGAAGAGAAGATTGATACCACAAGCAGTCACAGTTATTTTCTGTCTTTGAGCTAAGCTAAGCTTACCAGCTGTTCATTGCAATCGGACTAGAAAGTGATATCAATCTTCTCATCTAACTCTTGGTAAAAAAAAAGATGGAAGTGTATTTCCCAAAAATGTGTTAACAATGAAGATGGTTTCTAAATATTAAAAGGGATTTTGTTTAGATTTCTTGAAATTCATGGAGATTTTGTCACAAACCCAACCCCAATACACAATTTGTCCATAGTTTATCCAACAAAGAGCACTGACAAGTTTATTGTTCAAAACAAATATGGGACGATATGTCATATCTCGAATTTTGGGCTCAACAACTAATGGACACAGGTAATCATGTATGTCATTGCATTACTACCTCGGAAAAAACACCACACCCAATAAGGAGTTAACTACAAACATGACACTTTATTGTACTTATTTTTCCTGATTCAGTTACAGAAACATGAGTTTATTGTTTTTTTTATTATTGTATTTTTCTAATCAGGGGAATCAAGTTCTATACATAGGCATGCTGCGTCACTGCACAGTCACAGCTGTGAAAACCAATATCACCCCTGTCAGCTGCCCCGCTGGAACAGTCTGAAGGCAAGACAAATCAGGAGAGGACAGGCAAGGACATGTCAAAGCCAGGGAGGAACGGTGTTCAGTGGGCTGCCCAGGGATGACAAACTTAACATAGAGAAGTTTTTGTGCAAATTTCACCACAGTCTATTTGATATTAAACACAGACAATATCAGTAAGAAGATTCTCTTTTTTGTTTCCCCTCGAGTCTTCAAACTAACAGAGGAGGTTATTAATAGGTCCAGTGATGATGGCATTTTGTTCCTTTTTGGGGAATCATACTATTTTGGACCACTTCCCCCTGATATTTAATCTCTTTGCTTCTCAAGAGCCAGCTCTCTTTTTGTGTTTAAGAAAGCACAGACATTAAGTGTGTCATCTGATATACACTGAAATTATGATTGCTGTCACACGACCTTTACATAAATAGTTAGTATTCAAAAGTACGTCTGAGAAAGGTCTTACATGTAGAAATGGTGATAAGCATGCACAGATAGGTAGTCGACAAGTGCAAAATCTACAAAGTCACATGTTATTGTTTTTTTTTGTACTCCACACTGAGTGAAAACATAGTAAGGACTGAAACCTCCCTCCTCCGCTCTGAGTGTTGGGAGTTTTGTCTCTTTACTGCTGACCATCCAAAACCCTGATGACCGTTCGTTCTGTGGTGCGTAACCTGTTTCTGACCAGGGTCGGCCCAAACAGAGCCTGACACTCTAGCAAGACACGCTCTCTTTGGGCATCCAGATGGCCTGCTGAAACCAGTCCTATTTTAGAATAGCCAGTGGGTTAGACATAAACGTACAGCAGCAGTCAAGGGTTGACCCTTTGGCTTTTCTTAGTTGAGTGCTGATGTAAGACCAGGGGTCATCAAAATGACTGTTGGTGGGTGCTTGATGTTTTTGTCAGCCCTCCCTGCTCTAATTTCTTTTAAAATAATTATCCCTTAAGTATCGAAGAGTAAGTCATTGTTTACTGCATGAAGTGCCAAAAATGATTCACAGCCAATATGAATTTTCAGAAAAAATAAAAAAATAAGTGGTTTGTTTCCCTGTAAATGTTACAGCAAAGAGAGAACCGGAGGTACAACCAGTAGATCCATATGAATGACAACTCATATCATTTCCTTGAACATTAATCAACAAAAAAAAAAGCAAATCTAGTGTTGGCAAAACATTTCCAAGAATGCAAGTTTGAAAATTAAAAGACACCAGCAAGAGAGAAATGAAAGCATTTTGTAACAATAAGCATATGTATGAACAACAAAGCAAACCAGTTAAAAAAAAAAAAAAAAAAAAAAAAAATCCCCAGATAAAAGCAGTTTGCAGTAGTCAGTTCTCCAGTACGTCATATGACACTGGTGTCTAAACTCAGGCTACAGTTAAATAAAAAAAAAAAGTAAACAAGCAAGCAAAGCTTTACAGCACTACTATGTACACAGCTTCTCGGGTGAATTGAGAGAGAGCTGGTGTCGTGATGAAGGAAAAGGAGCGTGAAACGGAGACTCCAGTGAAACAAGAGTCCTTCTTGGCACGGGGCTACACTCAAGCTATAGCCGACCACAGGGAGGAGGAGGGAGGGAGAGAGAGAATGAGAGAGAGAGAGAGAGAGAGACACGCTTCACCAGATAAAGAAGACAACCACATAGATCAGAGAGGCACGGCCGCCCGCACATCACGCACAAACGCACACAGACCAGGGAGCCATTTTCTCACACAGATCTCACACTGTCGGATCTCTCTCCTCCTCGCTCCCATCCCCTCCTCCCTCCTCTAACATTTGATCTCCCTCTTTTTCTACCTTGCAGTGTAAAATCTTATCTTTCTAAGGCTCTGGGATATCTCCACACACCAGCCATAGCTCTATATCTACAGCCTGTCACTCACAGCTTTGACTGCCATTTCTGCATCAGCTTTGTGTGTGTGTGTAGTTTGGGAAGTTGTGTGTGTTGGGGGGTGGGGGGATGTTTAGCACCAGAAAGCAACCTTGACTTTTGAATTTTTTTCCCCCCCGTCACTCATGAAATCACACAAACGCACACATAAAACACAGATACAGGAGAACGTTTCACTTCCTCGCTCCATTTCCTGCTGATATAAAGTGACAGTTTCTACCGCCTGGTTCCAAGCGCCCAGTGGCCGCCGGAGATGTGGGAGAGCAGCTGACCTAGATTCATGGAAGCGGTGCCTCCCCGGCTGATGACTGACGCCCTCCCCGTCCAATCAGAATCCACTCTGCCTCACCGTATATCTAACAGCAGTTCATTAGCAGCTTGCAGACCCTCTGTTCAGGTGCTTAGGGACGCCTTTACGGCCCGTGCGCGGTCAATGGGAACTTCTTTTTCCGACCCCTCAGTTCGGGATTCAGTCTGTTTCACATTTTGCAAAGTGTCCATGCAGGTGTGAGGATGGGACAGGGGTTATGTTTTATATTCACAGACGGTGCAGTGAAACCAGAAACAGAGATATGGGTGGGAGGGGTAACAGTCTGCAGGGGGGGAGGTTTATTGGAGCGGTGGAGATGAGATGTAGGAAATACACAAACTCCTTCTTCCCCCTCTCATATTATCTACATACACAACCACAGAGGCTTGATTATTTTTAAACGGGCGGTGCTCGAGCTGTACAGTTGCCCATGTGCTCTGTCTTCACCTACGCTGTGGATGGATGGAGGACAGAGCCAAATGTTTCCGCGTGAGAGTCAGCATTGTGATGAGCAGCAAAAAAGACATCCTGACTGACAGAAATAGATAGAGAGCAGGAAAAGGCGATAGATTTCACAGTTTTTCAAGGATGCTTACAGTGCTGTATAGTCTCAGGGGAGCAATTCAAACAAAATGAAAAAAGTATACTGCATGTTGATTTTTTTTAAGATCTGAGTCAGCATGTGTTTTGTTTTGCTACTTGCTGGTCACGTTTCGAGTTTTTGAACCCTTCTATAGAGATTTGTGTGCTAGAAGAGCTTCAGCTCTGTCCTCCATGCCCTACTCTCTCTCTCAGACTCACACACACTCATACAATAGTTGATTGGCACACAGTCAGTGTTTAAAGTCTGTACACAGAGTGAAAGGGCCCTGTTGTGATCCATGTTTCAAGTCCAATTCAACCAGACGGGCCCCCTTGTTCCGGACCCCTCCCTCCTCACCCTCTCCTTCCTCTTCTTCATTTTCTACCACACATCTTCTTTCCAATCCTCTCACTCACCACAGCTGCCTCCCTGTGTAGGTTGGAGGGGCAGAGGGCACCTGAAGGAGGAAAAATGAAGTTTTGTAAATGATTGAACAATTTGCATACCTTCAATACTCACACATGCATCTTCACACACATGCATTCAGTAGCTGCACATTTACCCATTTTACTCATGCTTGTCTACAAATCGCTCTGTGGTATAGGAAAAAAATAAGTCTCTGATTGTCTTCTATGTCAACATAAACAGTCTTTTGTTATCTGGTAGCTGTCTTACTGTACTATTTATAAAGGGAAACCACAGCGAGGCAGCATTTACTTATTGTACTCTGCAAAGCGGATACAAACCTCCTTAAGGTATTAGACATGTCTCAACTCTGACCTTCTTTAATAATCCTTTATGCTCTCCATTCCCTTTGAAGCATGTGTTTGATACTTAGGGAACTACGCTTCTTAGCTTTTTTGCTAAGAGTTAGATGAGAAGATTGATACCACTCTCAGACGCAGTAGCACAAAGACTGGAAACAAAGGGAAACAGCTCGCCTGGCTGTGTCAAAACCTACCTACCAGCGTCCTCTGAAGGTCACTGATTTGAACAGCTCACTTGTTTTATCCGCACAAAACCAAGGTGTGACATTGCGGATGATAGTTGTTTGTTGTTACTTTTGGACAGAGCATGGCTAGCTGTTTCCCCCTATTTCCAGTCTTTATGCTAAGCTAAACTAACTCCTGCTTAATATTTATTGCACAGACAAGACGGTGGTATCAATCTGCTCATTTAACAGATTGATACAGAGTGAATAAGGGTATGTTCCGAAATGTCAAACTATCCAGTTAACTTGATCGTACCAACATAGACCTTTATCTATCTTGCACTTGCATCTTCTATTTAAGTCTATGCTTTCATCTTTTAAATATATTATCCTCATAAATAGCTATGGTAAGATTAATTCCTCATTTAATTCATTTTATGCCTTATGCAAAGCACTTCCCTCTAAGTATGAAGCACGCTATATAAATAATCAGTATTTAAAATTAATGCACAAAAACACTGATTATACTTTATGTAGGGCAGTTAAGGAGCCTCTTTGTTCCCTTTGTCCGTTAAATCAGCACGCCTGCTATCTCTAGGAATAGTGACTGCAAATTATCTCCTACTCAGTAGAGAGTGTTGCTTCAGTGTTTTAGCCTCCAGTGGTGTGTTGGGCTCTTGTGCTAAATTCATAACGTAGGGGCTCAAAATAAGTACACCTGTGCCAGCACGAGAGCGCATTCATCCTGCATAACAAAGGGTGTGACAGGCCGGCAGACAGTCGCATCATTCAGTGAACAGGTAACATCTCGGCTTATTTACACACACAGGAGCACATGGAAGCTCTCTCACACTCAGCCATACACGAACTCAATGTCAGATGAGTGACCATTTGGGACAAAACCATCCATGCATGTGCCCACAAAATACGACACACACAGGCACATGACTATGCGTCCGGCAAACTGATAATGCGCACACACACACACACACACACACACACATACTCACACCTCTCCCTCATTCTTGTGCAATGACGTACGGTCTGGAACGCACAAATGTGCATGCAGTCTTGTCGGCGTGGTCGAATGAGAGAGCGGCGTGTAAGCGGCGTGTACCTGTGACTGGGAGGATGTACTCACCGCTCCCCCGTTCAGGATCATGGTCATCTCAGTGGGCTGGTAGACGTTGCTGCGGAAAGGAGCGCTGGGCCTGGGGCCGGTGTTGCTGTTATGTTGCCCGGCACCGGCAGCGCTCCTCAAGCCTTGCATGGAATACACAGAGAGGGGAACAGAGATTACTTACTGTGACTCACCACATCCCTGTCTCCCTTTAAGAGATACACACTTGCTGTGTAACCCTGCAACACAGACATTTCCTCCTGTACTTATTTCTACCCACGCATGCAAACATTTCCTGGCGGTCTATTACTCACTTTGTCCTACATTCCACCTGCAGCCTATCTGCACATATTTCACGTGTCAGCTCTAAAATATTGGATTGTACGGTACCTGCAGCGTTCTCGTCGCTGTATCCGTAGCCCTGGTTCTCCACGAACTGCCTGTGAGAGAGAGGGATGTCTTCGTCGAAGCTGGTCTCCCTCATCCGTGTCGAGTTCTGGGAGGTGTCAAAGTAATCTGGGGCAGTTGGCTGTGGCGGGGGTCTCAGGCAGATGTGGGATTCAGGAATGGCGTGGAAGATCAGCAGCAGCCAACCCTGAGCTACTAAAGCAATGGCCAGTGCCGGGTCATTCCATTCCGGGGACCTCCCCAGCCAGGCGTTGCCGTACAGATAGAAGCCCACCCAGGCCACCCACAGGAGCAGCGACAGCAGGCAGGTCACCAGCAGCCAGATGGCATTACAGCGCCACTGATGTGTCTTCCCACACAGGGCCAGGGAGGCGGCAGTCAGCGCGGCTAGTAGGAGGACTAGCACGTAACTGCAGGCTAGTGAGAAGTCCAGTGGCAGGTACTGACAGGCGGCTCGTCCCTCCCTCAGCACGGTGAGAAGCAGCCACTCGGCAGCGATGATACCCTGTACGGCGCTCAAACCCAGAGCGAGGCCTGTGAGGGCGCAGCCACCAGGGCTCCGGCGCTCACGGCCAATCCTTCTCAGGCGGACGCCCTGCACTAACAAGCAGGAGAAGCAGACAGCAAACAGGAGACCCCACAGGGCCCTGCGGAGCAAACATAAGGACTCATCCTGCTCGATCAGGTAAGCGAAGCTCAGGCCAAACAAGCCGAGGATGCCGAGGAGCAGCAAGAGGATGGGTCCCACGCCGCTGCGCTTCTCAGCCTCACTAATGTGGTGTAAGCGGCACAGCAGGATTAGGGCTAGCATGATGGCAGTCAGCATCCCGCCGGCGGCCACTGCCTCGACAGCCACACCCCATATGGAGTCCAGGTCACAGAGGAGCGTGTAGGGACGCACAAGGCCCCATCCGCAGCCTCGTGGGAGAGCCTCGGAGTTCTCAGAGTCTTGACCGGTGGCACGTTGAGCAACAGTCAGACACAGCAGGAGCAGGACCGGGAGGAACGCCATCTCTGAGAGATCAACAGACCAGAAGACAGAGATAGATGAAGAAGCAGAGACAGAGAATGGAGAAAGTCAAAGGAATGGAGAGAGAAAGAGAATGAGTCATTCTGGTCATAAATGCCGGGCAGTCAGTCGTTCCCACAGTAATCATCTGCCTGTGAGTGACAATACAGACAATCAGCCACTGCTGTGTTGTATAGAGGAAACAAAGAACTGTAGTTCATATAGGGTGAATGACTGAAGCCTTTCCAAACACACAAAACACACACATCCTGCATCACCAATTGTAGCCTATAGCCCTGCCCTCTGTTAAAGTATTTAAGGTATAATTTTTGTTTAAATAAACAAATTTATGGCAGCAAAATACCTAAAGAAACGCAAAAAAGTCCAGGTTAGCTGTCTTTAGTTCATTCACAGAGAGGTGAGGTCAGAGTCAGAGCACCTACAGTGGACTATTCTTGTCCAGTGAAACAGCTGTCGGGGCACTGACAGGAACAGGAAAGCTGCAGCATCATGCATATTTTTATTAAAAAAAAGATACTGAGAAGGAAAGCAATGCATACAAGCAAATCTCCTCACTGTCAGGCATCTAAGGGCATCTAGCAAGGCGTGAACAATGCATATTGCACTACACACAAATACACAGCGCCTCGAGCACAAGTACAAACACTCAAGTACTTTTGTGTCCCGGTGAAAAAAAACCAAAAAAGCACAGCAGCACTCGGTGAGTGAAAATCAATGCTGTCTCAGTCTACTTATTCCTTTATTCTGACGCAACTGTCAGACAGCCTCGCAGGCACATACACACAAATAAGCATTCTTCGGCTTCATTGAGGACTTTTCTGGGATGATCAGCACTGTCATTTCACCTGACAAGCTGTGTGTTTTCTGAGGGGTTGATCTGTATTTAAAGCCACCACGAAGCAGCACACACATACACGGACACACAAGACATCATTCTGCCAGGTTGCTGTCAACTGTGTCTCCACTTCATCGCTAAGCTTTCAGAAATTCTTTCCAAGCTGGCTCATACATTAGTGTGTCAAACAATCTGCTCGTACAAAGAACACACACACGCTTTTCTAGCTGCTCTTACTCTTTGGATTGTTTATTTCAGCTGTAGTTTTGATATAAAAAATCTCCCAGGGTCCACAAATAGACCATACCACAATATTTACATACCACATAAAGGACACTGGATATCCCTGGGTTCATGTAATTACTTCATGCCAGTAAATCAGAGAGTGTCACATGGTCTAGACTTCAGGGGAGAGTGGTATATTTAAATACACACCAGCCACGGCTACAGGTCAAACATATCCCATCCAGCATGTAGCTTAATAAATGGGTTAGACAGCCAGAAAGAGACAGACCTTTAGATACTCTCATTTAGTTTATAATGGGGGAAATAAGGACAAAAGAGGGAGGAAGACCTATTCTGAGTTTATGGTCTGTCACTTTCCTGCATCTGACTTTTTCTACAGTGTTGGAATGTTGTGAAGTACATTTAATCTAGTACTGTACTTGAGCACAAATCTGAGGTACTAAATTCAATGTTCAGAGCATTTCAATAGCAGCCATCAACTATTTGCTATGGAAAGATATCATGGAGTAATATCCACCTGAGCATGGAATGAAGTCTCTCTCTCTCTCTCTCTGTGTTGTAATCTGAGCTTCTCTGTGCTTTGTTGACTTAGCTGGCCAGCCGTGTTTGCCTCTATCTGATGGGTGACTTTCTGCACTGTGCTCGTACGACTGTTACAGCTGATAACGCTGTCTCAACCAGCGTCCCCGTCGCTGCAGCCAAGCGCCCACCCTCCGGTTCCCCCTCAGGTTCACACTGTTAGCTCTGCAATTAATTGCACTGTTCGTGCTGTTAGCACTGTTTGCTGCGAGCCGCCAGCTCAGCCGTCGCCATGTCCATATAGCTGTATAAAGTATTTAGAGTTGAAACGATTAGACAATTGACAGAAAGTTGATACTGTTTTTATATTAGCTTGATCATTTCAAAAAGCCCAGCTTCTCAAAAGTGAGGATTTATGGTCTTAAGCTATAGTAAAATGTTGTGGTTTTGGACTCGTGGTCAAACAAAACAAGCATTTTTGCGTCACTGGTGCTCTTGGTAATGGTGATTAGAAATTCTTACTTTTTTCTGAAGTATCACAAACCAAACAATCAATCAACTAATCGAGAAAAAATAATCAGCATAATAATACATAATTTAAATAGTGTTGTCCTTTATAAAATTGTTTAAAAATAGCTCAACCAAAAGCAAAATGTTGCTTACACATGGATGAGAAATGGTACAACGTTGAAACGGTATGACTTTATGGTATAACCTTCACAGCCATTTTTCTGCAATGAGTACTTTATTATACTTACATACTCCTCCTTAAGTAACATTTTAAATGCAGGACTTTTATTTTTTGCGTTGTGGTGTTAGTACTTTTACTTAAGTAAAGGATCTTGACTTCCACCACCACTGATTTTCTATAATAGGTACCTTTGCACAAAGAGTGTTGTGTATGTTATTAATTACCTAATTAACATTATTTTGGCATCAACTCTCAGTATATGCCTAGAGATACTGTATATGATGAAAACAAGAGGTTCAGTTTCTCCCTAAATCTCCAGATGAAAACACAAACATGTTTACATACAGATATTTCCTACATATCATATGTCCAGCTCTTTATAACAAGCTTTTGATGTTTTTGTTGTTGTATCCATCTAAAAAAGTATATTTTTTAGGCAGGGATTGTTTACCCCTTGTGAAATATCATAATTTATTTCTGTGAGACCCGAGGGGACATAACAGTGAAAGATGCATGTTTGCATATGTGTGTGTTTGTGCATATTCATTTGTTTAGAGCTCTTTCATGTATCCTTCAGAGATTTACACCCTGCAAATTCTTCCTCATTACAAAAATTCTTCACTCGCTTGTTTCCTGCCGTTATTTCTGCCTGACGTTTCCTGTCCGCCTTGTTGCAGCAGCTCACTGCCGCTGGTTATTATTGGTCTAAATTAACATCAATCAAATCAGCGCTTAAAGAAGGATGAGTCACCAAAACACACACAACAACAACAAAAATAACACAGTGCTGGAGCTTTTTACACCAACACAAACACCTTACACTGACATGCATACCATCCAAAGTTGCACAAAATCAGACGCACTCCTGATCAACACATGCTTTCTTTTCTTTATCATGTTATCTCGTGATAACCATGGTTACGCCCCGACTCTGAATGACTGGAGGGAAAGGCTCACTGTGAGCTCATTGTTCACTGAAACACTCAGGATCCTCAACAAGCCGGCTCCTCCTTTTTTTTTTGTACTTTTCTTCTTCTCCTCTTTGTCACACTTCCTAAAAACAAAGCCTGTGAAACCACGCAGTCCAAACAAGAGACACAGAGACAGGAGCTTGTGCACACTAGTGAGTGACCACTTTTTCATTCACTCACCCTCTCACCCAGTCACTCTCTCTTGCACAGATGGTTGCTCTGGCTGCTTTTTGAGTGGGACTTGGCAGACTGGTGAACTGAAGGCTGAAGGATGCACACAGAGGGCCACACACATGTTACACGCACACGCACACACACACACACACACACACACACAAACCACATCACAAATCACCACTGCTCCTGCAATCATGGAGGACACACAATACATAACACACACCTACAGCACACATGCCACACACTTGAGTCCTCTTCCCTGCTTCTCACTAATATGAGTCATGTGCAGAGAGAACGAGAGCCCCTGGCCTTCCGCTTTGTGCGGCACAGAGGATGCTGCCGTCGTCTCATCCTCCCTTCCCCTCCCTCCCATCTTTCTAGACATGTTTCTCTCTCTGTCACTCACGCTCAATGCAGCCATTTCTGTCCTCCCCTCCATTTAAAATCCTCTATTCTGTCGGTTTCAGTGCCACCTCTCCTCCAGAGCAGCCGGAGCGGTGTCATCTCTCTGCTACATTTGAAGACGTGCTGTGAAAGATGCGCCTCACACACCTCCTCTCCCCACATATTCTCCCTCTATTCACCCCCCCACCATCTAATCTCAAACACAACCCCTCTTCCTTCCATTTTGGCTTCTCCTTCTTCCCTCCTGGTGCCCCTTCCTCCTCCATCCTTCCCAACCTCCCTCCCCCTTGCCTTTATTCTTTGCTGTGTATCTTATGTAACTGGGTAAGGATCCAGCTCCTGCCAGTTCTGCTGCATGGCTGCTGTTTCTCAGGCATCGTCTTCCTCGGTGCCAAGCAGCCTGCTGGCACTCAGAGGTCCATCTTAGTTTTGTATTCTGCACAATACAGGGTTACATGCATTCACGCTGCATGTCACTCACACACACATACACACCCAGGCTGGCGAGATGCCCATGTTCGCTGGTTCTATTTGCATATAACATTCAGCTTGGTGGCATGTATTATGCATCTGTGTGTGCAGGCAACACATTCTCACACAAAGCTGAATGTGACAAGTATGGAGCATGCATTCCTTATACACACAACAGGAATACAGACGTGAGAGTGCAAACTTGCAGCACTGCATCCCTTCAAATTTGCTCCAGGCTGAACAGGCAGTGATGGGGGAATCTAGCAAGCCGTCGTGTACAATTACCTTCTCCTGTAATTATCAGACATAGCACACAAGCAGATGCTGTCTCATTACTGTGGTGATAATTGGGAGGATTATTGCATTTTGACTACTCGCTTCATTTCTTTTTTTTTTTTTTTTAATCTGCCCCACTTTTGTTCTATTCAGACTACAGGAGAATGTGTAATTTTCTGTATAAGTGTGTAGGTGTATGGCTGGGAACACACGGATCCAGCTGTTGAGGTCAGCCGGTCATTTGCAGGACCGGTGCTTGCATCTGCTTGCTGGTGACTCCATGGGGACTCTGCAGCCTTATACACCGTCTTGTCTAACACCAACAGACTTTTCTTTTTCTGACAGCGCATAAATTTACATCTTACATCAGTGGCTGGGATTACGTAAGGCCTGAGATATCAGTCAAGTTAAATTAACCCAAGCTGTCTGGATGTTCTGTCTCATTGTATGAGATTTACTTTGGATTAAAAACACATCTGCGCATCAGAATAAGATTGGATGCTCTGCTAGCTGGGTTTGTCATTGGAGGCATCTCAGAATCGTCTTTTGACTTTCTCTAGTGTCTTGAGTGAGATTAATTGGCTTTTAGTTGCTCATAGAGTTTGATTCTGGCCTTAAACAATGTCTGGAAAGGGGAATTAATGGAAGGATGGCACAGACGTAATGAGTACCAATGAGGACGTGGCTTTCTTACCTGAGGTATATATATGTGTATATAGCTTTCTTGTTCTCTGGTTCATGTGTCCCTTTTCCCTGAACTTGTGACTTGTGATGGCCTCCCTTACCAATGGTGCATTCATTCAGAGACCTCCTACACAGAACATTGCAAAAGCACAGCCAAAACATTTCCAGGTTGGCGTTTTGAGAAAGAAACAAATCAGTAGTGTAAGCTTGCTGAAATAAACGGACCTGACAACACAGCTGAACCTTTAATTAATGTTTCCCATGAATATATAGATACTTGAAATCAGTAACTCCGATTCTCAGATGTTCCTTTTCTTGAACAAATGCAAAGGAATGCATTTAGCTCACCACAGGAAACTCATTCTGCGTCCTTCTTCAAATAAAATGCACAATAACCATAAATGACATTACATGATCTGATCCGTCTGACTTCTCACATACAGCTTCTCCGAGTTATGTCTAGATAATAACTTGCAGTGCATTTGTGAGAGGGGCTTAAGTTTCAAATCGGTCCACATCTCTAACCTTCCAAAGTGGCGTTGTCAATCCTGGTTGTCAGTACGGACAAACTGACAGTGGAAGCATTTTCCCCGGCCTCTTCAGACATTCCCGGCCATCCTAATTAGGCCTCATTACCATGTGACTAGGCTCTCACCAAGAGCATATGCTAATTGACTTAACAATTAACAGCGCCAGGGTCTTACACCCCTCCCTCTGCTCCCTTTTCTTCTAACCCCTCCTCTTCCTACATCAACAACCAATGAGGTGTGATCGGTCAGATGAGAAGGCTTCCCAAACCAAAAAAAGCACCCTGAAACACTGAAACCACTGACCTCCGGTGTCGTGTGTTCTGCTTCTTTGGGACGTCACTGTGCATCTTCTATTATAGATACAGTGATAGGGAGGTGATCACAGGAGACCAGGGAGATCAGATTTGGTTAGAGACAGATAGTGATCAGAGGAGCAGGAGAAAGAAGGAACAGGAAGATGTGCAAAGAAAGAATTGGAGTGAGTCTTGTGCCTCTAGCATGTTTATGTGTGTGTGTTTGTGCATGTGTGTGTGTATTTGTGTGTGTATGTGTCATGGTGGGTGCCTGAACACATATGCCCATTTGAAAGGAGAACCAGGGAAGTTCCCATGTATGTGAAAATCCAGCTCATAGACTCTGTATCATGTATACATAAAGATGTTGCACGCACACACACAAACACAAACACAAACACACACACACACACACACACACACACACACACACACACACACACAATCATCTAAACAAGATACATATGGCATCAGCCCCGGGGAGATACTGTAGCATCCTCTTTCCCCATGAGGAAGCAAACTACCTCATCAAAGTGCAGCCTGAGAACAAACAGCTCCACTCTGCTGAATATTGATTAATGATGGAAAACAGAACACTCCAAAATTGGCCCCGGAGCTTTCTGAGTACACAAATACTGCACTGGCAGAGGCTCCAGACTCATGTATCATCTATTTATTGACCAACAGAAAGTCAATCCATGCATTGACTCCCATTTCCATACGAACTCTCTTAGTCTAATTGGACACCAGTGGCCGTTTAAGGGCAATTTCTTTCCAGGCTTGGACAACAAGCCTATTGTTTATGAGGCCAGCGTGGGAGGGACACATCTCCTAAAGGGGACATCCTTGGTTTTAGCTGACCTAAGGAGCAGCTCCATGCAAACACACATTTGGAGAATGCTCCTTTTTCTTTTTTCTTTTCAGCACCCTGGCCTCTTCTAACAATACTGTCCACATGGGAGGGTCCCTGGGGGCTTCCAGAAGAGTGTGTTTGTTTGAGGGAGCAGCAGTAAGAACATTGTTACTGAGGTGTGTGATCCAAATATAATGAATGACATCCAACCTCTAAACTAAAGACTGGAGGAGTGATTGTCACTCCTAAAATATCCCAGTGTATTGTTGGTTAAAAATGGAGGCGCAGTTACTAAAGGAGACCAACGTTTTCATCCTCGTGAGAAAAATGTGCCACAGCCAATCATCAGTCCTTGAATATCACACAGGACAAAGTCCTCCATGTATTTAGTTAAGCTTAACATGGCTTTTGCAAATACCCTTTGAGGGCATACTGTATGTGCCCAATGTACATTCTTGCAGCAAGCCCTGTGCGTAAATGTACATTTTAACTCTGCAACACTGTGTGCCCTTTCTGATTCACACACATATACATTTGGTGCATCGACATTGCCTTTCTCCCCGGGCTGTCAGTGATGCAACTTCCACCTCAGTGGTAATAAGCCCCGACACAGCCTCGTTGCAACAATTACTCGATGCATTAAAATAAACCGAGACCCCCTGCGGGTTAAGCTAAAATACTCCTACACACTGAATAAATATCTCGCACACCATCTCCACAAGGACATCATCCCACGACCCCAAATTCTTATTAATCAATATCCCATAGGCTACATGGCGAGCAGCACGTACCTTAATCGACGTAAACAAATCCGGTGGAGAGCGAAAGGCAGACGCACAGTTGTCAGGCTTGGTGGGAGACTGGGGAGGTAGAAATGTCACATTTCGGAATGAGCCCCGATCGCTGTGTTTGCGTATTCTCTCTCAATCCACATGGAGTCGTGCGCGATGAGCCCAGACGATTCCCCTTGCTCCAGCTTTGAGAAAGAAAAAAAAAAAACCAGAGGAACCCAATTATTCAGCCCGTGTCTGTTGTCCTCAGAGGAAGAATGGACATGGACGAAACGCGCCGGGGTGTCAGGATCCAAACGTGGAAGGTTATTCTTTATCGTTTTCACCTAAATCCTTTGTTCAGCGGTGCGCATCTTTGACTTTCACGTCTGCACCAATAAGGGGAGCATTCATTCATTCAAATAAATAAAACAAACGATGAGTCAAAATCCTGTAATGCGCAGAGTCGGTCCCTTCCTCCCGCTACTGCGCTGAATGTGGCACGCTCACTGCTCCTCGCTGCACATCTCCCGACCGAGTGCATCGCCAATACTGCGCTCAGCATAACGCGCGTACTGGTAATCCCTCTCCACACACACACACACACACACACACACACACACACACACACACACACACACACACACACACACACACACAGAGAAAAAGTGACAGCTCTACTGAGTCGCCACTGACTCCTCTCTGTTCTCACTCCTTTTAACTGGTTTACTCTCCGATAGATGAATTGGTGCCAGACAGAAGGATCACCTTGATAAATCCTTTTAGACGCACACACACACACACACACACACACACACACACACACACACACACACACACACACACACACACACACACACACACACACACACACACACACACGCACACACCTCCTGAATATTGTGGTTGTCTTAGTGTCAGTGTAACAGGCTTTACGCACAGCTTGGACTCTTTTGCATGATACTCCTGTTAAGTTCCAGAGAGCGGTATTGTTTTTTTCGCCTGGTTGACTGCGCTAAATCAGAGAAAATATGCCAATACAGTGTCAAGTTAAACTATTAAAACTCTGTTTCCGGTCATGTCTTTCAGATCAAAGTTCTCAAGATAAGTAAGACTCCTTTTTTTAATAAAAATCGAATCAGCTTATTGTGAATATATTGCTATGATACAAATCAACAGGTTGACTAAAATATTAGTAAATGGACTGCATGTAGTGCCTTTATCCAAAATATATTACAATTTGACTCTTGCAGGCATTTACCAGGCTATGCAGGCAGCATGCTGGAGTTCAAGAAGCTGGTTAGACCATTAGTTGCAAATTAGGTTTTAGTATTTAGCTCACCCCAACATGTGGACTGAAGTAGTAAGGAGCCAGGGACCACGAACCCTGCACCCAATGGAGGGCCGTCTTACTATGGTCTACTATTTGTTTAAAAAAGGCCAACTCACAAATCCCTGCCCCCCTTCATCTGCATCTCATACGTTTTTATTTTACGAGGACACGCTCTTATTTTGAAATGAATCGAGCCTCTTGTCCTCGGTGACTCTGGTTATCTCTGGCTACTTGACAAAGCCACAAACTGCTGTGGTGCCTATTATTTATCCCTCTCGTCACATGCTTGTCGCCTCAGCTGCTTCAGTCCATCTACCAGGGAGTCTTTCAATGGTGGAGCCACCACCGCCCCCACTGCCTCCACCCCCACCCCAACCCTGCTTCCATCCTGCCTTTATAATGGTGCAAGCAAATGCGAGCAAGTGGAAGTCATTTCTGGCAATGTTGTCACAATTTGCTCAGGGTCCCAAAATTGATACTGCAGTCTTGGCCAATAAAGAACAACGCATGGCAGTCATGGTACCTCTGATCCAGGTATTCCTAATTCTGCTACTGGGCCAAAATGTTATCAAACAATGGAGATACAAACATCCCCTCTCTCTAATTTAACGTGATTGGTAATAATCCAATGGTTTGGAGGTGTTAATCTACTCTTTATCGTTAATGGTAAAAAGCTAAATCCTGCTGCAATATGCTTAGAATTTACAATCACTCAAACTCACATTCTGCATTGGGTTGCCCTCTCATTGTCCCCCCCATTTTCCCTTTCGCACACATAGAACATGCAAACTGCGATGACATCTAGGCTCTGGGCAGTAAGGAGGCGTATCATATGGAGTGGCAGCTGAGGATGTGAGACTAATCTGACAGGTGCAGTCTGAGAGTGACAGCATGGGAAGCAGGGTGGAGGAAGAGGAGGAGGAGGAGGGGAGGGGGTCACCACTCGAAACAGGACGACTTAGAAGATTAATGGCTCTCACTTTCTCAGCATACAGGCTCAGGCAGTACATTATCTATACCATGCTTATTACCAACCATGTCTTGCTTGCTTAGGGGTCTTAATATTGCTCCAAATTTAGGCAAGATTTTGGAGAGGGAAAACTGCTAGAAAAAAAATCATTAAAAAGTTTTAGTATAGTATGGATAAAAAAGTCATAGTATAGTTTGGCGAAAAAAGTCATAGTAGAGTATTTTGTTAAAAGTCATAAAAAAGTTATAGTATAGAATTTCGAAAGAGTCATAAAAAAGGCATAGTATAGTATGGATAAAAAAGTCATAGTATAGTTTGCCGAAAAATGTAATAGAAATCTCATAGTATAATATGTCGTAAAAAGTCATAGTGTAGAATGTCGAAAAAAAGTGATGTTATAGTATGTTGAAAAAAGTCATAGTAGAGTATTTTGTTAAAAGTCATAAAAAAGTTATAGTATAGAATTTCGAAAGAGTCATAAAAAAGGCATCGTATAGTTTGTCGGAAAAAGTCACAAAAAAGTAATAGTATAGTATGTCGAAAGAACTCATAGTATAGTATGTCGAAAAAGTCATAGTATAGTATGTTGAAAAAAGTCATTAAAAAGTCATAGTATATTATGTCGAAAAAAGTCATATTATGGTATGTCGAAAAAAGTCATTAAAAAGTCATAGTATAGTATGTCAAAAAAGTCTATTGTAGTGTGATGGAAAAAAGTGATAGTGAACTACCTCGAAAAAGTCTTGTGGTACATGTGTCCTCCGTGGTCCAGTGGATATGATGTCAATCTTTCAACCAGGCAACCTGGGTTCAAATCCCCATATGTCCCATTGTTCAATTGCCAAAACATGTCAATACATGTCTTAATGTGTGTTCTCCAAAAATTCCGAAGTTGTCAAATAATTTCAAAGAAAGTCATAAAAAAGTACACTGTCCAAAAATGTATATTATATCTAAAAAAAGGATTTTTATAGTATATTAAAAAGAGTCATAGTGTATTCATATCAAAAAAGTCATAGTATAGTATGTCGAAAAAAGCCATGAAAAAGTCATAGTATAGTATGTCAAAAAAAGTCATTAAAAAGTCATAGTAAATAATGTCGAAGAAATTCATGAAAAAGTCATAGTAAGATTGTCTAAAAAGTCATAGTATAGTATGTCGAAAGAAGTCATAGTATAGTATGTCGAAAGAAGTCATAGTATATATGATATATGATATATGATATATGATATATATATATATATATGATATATATGATAGGAAAAAGTGATAGTGAACTACCTCGAAAAAGTCTTGGTGGTACATGTGTCCTCCCTGGTCCAGTCGATTTGATATCAGTCTCTCAACAAGGCAACCTGGGTTCGAATCCCCATATGTGACACGTTGTTCAATTGTCAAAAAAATTCTCAATGTGTGTTCTCCAAAAAGTTGTCAAATTGTTTCAAAGAAAGTATAGTACAGTATGTTGAAAAATATACATTATGTCTAAAAAAGTATTTTTATAGTATGTTAAAAAGAGTCATAGTGTATTTATGTCAAAGAAGTAAAAAAAAAAGTAATAGTATAGTATGTCGTAAAAAGTAAAAGAAAAGTCATTTTATCTCATCTCATTTTCATCCGGGGTCAAAAGTCATTTTATATCATGTCAAAATAAATAATTAAAAATTATAGTATTGTTTGAAGTAAAAAGTCTTAAAAATCTAAGTAAAGTATGAAGCAAAAAGTCATATTATAGTATGTCGATAAAGATCATAAAAAAGTACATATTTTGACGTAAAACGTCATTAAAAAGTAAAAAGATAAGGGCAGCCAATGGAGAACTCCTGCTTTAATATTTATAGAGGGTAACAAGTTACCGCTCTGATCATGTGTGGGGCTGAGTCACTGACTAATAAAGCTCTACAGATAGTCAGCAGACTAACTTTGGCTCTGACTGGTGAGTAATTGTCATTTAATAAGGAAAGCACATGCTCTTAAGGTGTCAAGTGTCTACAGGGACAACATTGTCACAGGCACTGTCTGTCATGTTTCCTTTGGTTTATGCACTATGTATGTTGTACTGTGTGTAAAGACTATGTTTTGTCTCTGTGCCTGTCTCTGTAAACAGGACCATATTAGACAAAGAGCAGACATGAGCTCTGGAGAGGACAGCTGACTCGTCAGCCAGCCAGCTTGTCCATCTCCATTGCTGACTAGTTAGTTAGTTCTTCAGAGTCCCCGCCTGCTCTCTGCTATAAGAAGTCTGCTAGCAGCGAGAAGGGAGGCAGAGCGACTGTACACCCAGCACTGCCACAGGCCACCACCCCACTGTTGGGCTCGTTTTCTGTTACCACTGTAATCATGGTGGGAGCATGGTGGAATTACATTACATTACATTACAGTCATTTAGCAGACGCTTTTATCCAAAGCAACTTACAATCAGTAGTATATTACATATCATTCATCCATTCACACACTGATGACAGGCTACCATGCAAGGTGCCACCATCAGACTCTAACTAACATTCATGCAACATCCAGTCCACACCGATGGCAAGCCTTCGGGAGCAACTTGGGGTTAAGTGTCTTGCCCAAGGACACATCGACTGCCGAAGCCGGGTATCGAACCACCGACCCTCTGATTGGAGAACTACCTTGCTCTCCACTATGCCATAGCCGCCCCGAATAAGCAGGGCAGCTAGCTAGCTATCTAAATGAGTAAAATTTAACAACTTAATGCTTCATCTGAACACTCTTATCACAGTGTAACAGAAAAGCACATTGCTTTTGCCAGATAAGTTGTATATTGATTTAATATATTTTTTGTAACCAGTAAACCATAAAAGCCTAGTTGAATTAGTAAACTAGCTTAGTAGCAAGCCGTCCGCTAGTTAGCTTGCTAATTCCACCATGCTTGGATGCTACACTCGTTACAGAAAATAAAGCCTGCGGTGCAGCAGCGATGGCGGCTGATTAAGTTAGCAGTAACTAAGCTATAAGCTTTTTTCAAAATGTTCTCCCCATCTCTGAAACACTTCATTATCTCAAATGTATGTGATAAAGATTCTGGCACCCAACAACACAGTAAGTTGACCTTTTTGGTGTGTAACTTTAGCATACTACAATGAGGTGTTTTTCGAGTTTGCCTCCAGTCTTTCCTTTGTTTTGCCTTCAGCTAAAACTGTGATGTAATCATGACGATTGCTATAAAAGGGTTCATAGTTTTGTCTTTGTTTATGTTCTTTCTTTCCTCTCTTTCATCCTTCCCTCATTAGGCTATATGCCCCCCCGTTCTGCCCGGAGGTTGCTTCACCTCGTTAAGACCCTTCTCGGCTCAAACACAATGAACCACAGAATGATGGCAGGATGGCCGACATTCAGGCCGCATGCTGCATCTGTTTCCAGTGACAAGCATCAGGATGAGAGCCTATGACCTCACAGGATGTTTAAACTATGACAGGATGCAGGTGTCCAAAATTAGCAGGAAAGCTCTAATTTTAAGTAGCATTTTGGTTCCAGACACAATTCCCATTTCAAACTGAGAGCAATGTATTTAACAGATTCGAGAATGCATTATGGAGAAAAGGTCAGCTAAATTATTATGTGTATAAATACTACAGTTATCGACAGATACTAGTGAAATGTGCTGACTCGGTCACTGAGCAACTGAAGGTGGTGTGTTTAGTAGGGTAATCCACGCTAATTTAAACCCTCCCCCTGTCACTGGCCGCCCAGAATACTAACAACATGCAGGGGTCATGACCTTTCGAAGTAACAAAACAACGCACAAGGAGGGAAGACATTATTTGAGACAACCTATAAGTAGTTTTGCATGTTCTGTATCTGGAGGACAGGACAGATACGTAGAAGACTTCTAACAAACACACAAAGCGGTCTTATCTGACCACTTCAAAGACCACCACATAGGCAGTAGCACACTTGTTTTCATACAGTGAGCCTAAGAGACCTTTCTGTCAGCTCCTCGGGTTTCTCAAAGGCTCTAAACAGGATTTAACCCTTTCAAGGTCAGGGTGAGGTCAGTGGAATAAAGGCAGCTCAAGGATTTACCTTCCTCCTCCATCATCCACTCATCGTGTGCACATGCTGAAAGTGACATATTGTTTTTAAAGCCTTTCTGAAGAACAGAGGAAGACAGTGTATGATCTTTTTTTTTATCAGCAGAGCACAAATGTCAACTAACACAGAAACGATGAAAGTCGGATACAGGAAAGTCATCAAAGATCAGATGAAGTGAGACTTTTATGTAACAAAAGGGATGTTTGTTTGTCTGTATCACTGTTTCAACTATTAGATGGATATCCATGAACAGACATTTTCCACAGAGGAAACCTGAGGTTGATATTGTGGTTTTAACTCAAATATCTCAGCTATTGGATGACTACCATGGAAATTGACACTGACATTCAAATCCCCCTCAGGTTGGCATTTATTTGACTTTAGTGATCCCTTAACTGTTGCCATCATCAGGTCAAATTTCAATTTGTCCAGTACTTTGGTTTCTGACCAAATACCTTAAAAACTAATGATATTCCCATTGTCCTCAGCTGTACTGTGTTTATGCTGCTTACCCGCATGTCATGTCATGGCTACGTTCATTACTAGATGGTTACCCATATTGCCTTGCAGTCATAGCAGATAAATACCCTAAATTAGCTGCTTTTGTTGTGTTACATACGTGTAACAGTTCATTAAAGTCAAACCAAACACAAACACACATACCTCTTTCTAAACTAGCAGAATCTATTCAGTTTTTGGGTTATATGGATTTGGTTTCAATGGAATTGCTAATAGTTTGCAGCAATGTTTCTTTGTAGTTCTTTCACCACATTGTAGATATTGTTATCATAAATATTTTGACACAGAATTACAAGTTGTGTTCTCACTTGACTGCTCATAATTATGGTAAGTGAACAATTAAGGCATTAGTGCGCCTGCTTACATGCTGAACTGATAGAAAGCATTAGGCCTATACCTGCTAAAAACCAGCATGCTAGTATTGTCATTGTGAGATTATTAGCATGCTGGTATTATCATTTAGCTCAAGCTAATGACTGTAGACTCTTACTCTTGTCAAACAACTAATATGAGGGGGAATTTGGACTACAGCTAAGTTCTATAAAGTCACAGCCTGTCTCTTTCTTTCTCCTGCAGCCACTTCATCCCGTTCCAGGCCCTAACCTCTTGAGGTCCTGAGTTAAATCAAGCCTGCTGCACAATTACCAGACCAAGTGGAAGCTGCTCTGGTGCATGGCAGAGTTTGAGATGGGGTGGGATGACTGCAGAACCATGTGTCTGTGGAGTCCTAAAAGGAGAAAAGATTGGGGACATGGATGTTTTGGGACGGGGGATTATTGGGGAAGATCCTTGCATGCTTTAAAATACTGGAGTGCTCACTACACACATAGCACGAGACTTTAAAGCATGTCAATCTGGCCTCCACGCTCAGACATACTGTTAACCCCCTGCGTGGAATCAGACACCACACAGACAGATAATCCCTCCCACAGTCTGTCATCTGATGTACCCCCCAATTGCCCAGGACACAAATAAGCATGTGTGTGTTATGCATCTCACACACAGGGCGGGGAGGATTTGTAATCACAGCATGAAACATTTTTGGGGGGTTTGTGGAGAGTGAAGGATTATCGATTTAGTAGGACACTGGCCAGATGTACACAATCCTGAACGTTGTACTTAAATTATTATTACTAAAACTATTTGCAGCAATCTTGTCCAGCAATAGTATAATTGAAATTGTGTAGGGTGAAAGGTTTTGCATTGAGTGCTTTCACATTCAACCATCCGTAATGGCCTCGCTAATGTTTCTCCCTAGGGCCTTTTCATTCATTGTCTAATATAATGTAAGTCCATCAATCCATCCTCACAATGACTGACTTCTTTTCTGTGTCAATGTCACAAATCCCAGGTTTATTGCACTATCCCTGCTCCTCATCTACAAGCCATTTCCATCTCTTCATCTCCTTGCTTTCTCAGCCTGTCATACACCTCTCACTCTGTCCATTTTTCCCCCAATCCTGCAATTTCTTCCCTCTCAGCATTCACGTTGCGTCCTCGTCTCCCCATTTGCTCAGATTTTAGATTTGATTCAGGGAACAGAATCCAACCCATGCAGTTGCTCTTTGATATTTAAGTGATATTTTGAACAGGACTTTCAAACAGCTTGTATTCAGCAGTTCAGAACAAGTTTAAGTTTAGCTGCTACCTTTATCTGTGTGTGTGTGTGTGTGTGTGTGTGTGTGTGTGTGTGTGTGTGTGTGTGTGTGTGTGTGTGTGTGTGTGTGTGTGTGTTTATATGCATCTCTGTGTTTATGCAAGCTCGAGCATATAAATGGAGCTGGCAGGACCAGAAAGCAGTACCAGACTCAGGAAGGAAGGAGCTCCACTTAAATTAATCTCCACTGAACGGCCTAGTAAAGGAGCAGAACCATTTTTGGGAGAAAGGAGCCATCTCCTAGGTGAGTACCATGGCAACAGCCAACGTGGGCCCCAGCTTTCAGAGCTGTCCTTTTCAAGCGCCCCGATCAGAAGTGGCAGGCCAGGTTTTTTTGTTATGTGGCGTCTCTTACTCTCTCTCTCTCTCTCTCTCTCCCTCCCTTTCTTCTGCCTCTCCTTTTCTCTTCCTGCATGACACGGTCCTGGCCTTGTTCACCAGGGAGGCTGTGAGAAGACTGCAGAGGGCGAGTGTCTGTGGGAAAATGTTGCCAGACAACACAGGGGTATGTGACAATGTGAGCCAGCTAATATCATCTGTGACAAAAGGGGAATATAAGACTAGTTGAGATACATTTTCAGAGCTACGTTGACTGCTGTTGTATCGAACTTATTAGAACTACAGATGCAATGATTTCCTCTTTGTACTCGAAGGTTTTAACACAAGACAGGTATAAACGGAAATAGAAGAGCCTTTAAATTGTATTAACCATCAGTCATCATTACTAGGTCAGTCAGTTGGTCCACTGCTTTGGTCTAGACTGAAATGTCTCTACAACTAAGGGATGGATTGACACATAATTCTATTGAGACATAAATGGTCCCCGGCAGATGAATCCTACTGACTTTGGTGATAACTTGAATTTTTCTGTAGCGTCACCATGTGCTTTACAAATGTCTCAACAACTATTGGATGCACAACATTAATGTCAATCTCAGGATCAATATTTATCACTTTTTTGTCCAATAGTTTGATTTATGACACATTAACTGCAAATCTAATGACATTCCCATCAACCTCAGCTGCACAAATTAGCGGATGTAAGCATGCTAACTTACTAAACTAAAAGGGTAGATTGTTCTTTTGTTTAGTTAAAATTCTAATAATAAAAAAAGTCCTTAGGATCTGTGACATAACATCTTATTGTATTTCAAAATGTTCAGATAATGACATTTTTTCTCAACATCTTCCAAAAGTATAGCTGTATATTTCAGCCTAAAAACAACAACAGAACTGACATGGGGTGTGTTGTTAGGGTTTATTATATCACAGAACAGTGATTAACTGGAGTTTTACAAGGTGCATATCAACCAGTACAGTAGTTGCTAAAAATAACATAACATTTAGGTTATTAAAAGGTATGTCCACATCACAAAACACATGCTGAATAATTCCATGCATTTCTTGCTGCTTCAGACTCTCTGTTTGACACAAAAGCACCACCTTGTGGATAAATGAGGAAGTTCACAGAGACAAATGGGAAGCAAAAACCTGGATTGACACTATACGGTTGTTAGGAGATGGGTATAATTAAAACAACATTATACAACTATTACATGAAAACATTCATCTGATTCCCTGTTTTAGTGTTTATTCACCTGCATTATAAGTATTTTTCTAATAACGTATAATGTTCCCTGACTACCCCACCTAACGTGAACCCATGAGAGACCCCAGCCAGCCGAGGTGGCGCGACACCTTCTGGAAGATGTAGCCTTTGCTGCATTCGGCCCCTGGCGGCTGGCTGACCACCCCAGTGAGGAAAAACACCTCCCTGTACAGGGTGAGCAGGGGGCTGCCGGAGCTCATGGTGCAGTCAGCATTGGTCTGGGGAGCAGTGCAGCCCATTTTATTGGTCACCAGGTTGGGGTGAGTCTCCAGACACTGGGGCAAGCGGTTGTATGCGAGTTGGTTAAGGGTGAGGGAGCTCTGGAAAGCAGACTCCTGATCGAGTACCTTCCATCCGGTGACCATGGCCGGTAACTCTCCCATCATCAGGACGCTCTCTGCAAAGTCTTTTTCTGGCAGACAGGCAGCAGTCACCTCGTTCTTAAACTTGATGCGGTCACGGAGCTCAACCACAGCCAGGTCATTCTCGGGGCGACCTTCCACAAAGCGTGGGTGGATGTGAACTATTTTTACGTACAGTGTCTGCTCTCCATCTTCAGTGTTGGTGTTGCGCTTGCCTGAGGAGGTGCAGGTTAGACATAACATTCAGACACATAAGGACATGTAGAGCGGCAATGTTTGTTGATCTATCAATAAGTCGATCGACAGTAACTATTTAGAAAAATCAAATAATCGTTTTAGTAGTTTTGCAACAATGCCAAATAGTTTCTGGTAGCCGTCTCTCAAATTTGAAGATATAAAGCGTCTCTCTCTGTGAATATGTGATAGGAAACTGAATATTTGGACAAAACAACACATTAAAAGTCATCACCTTTGGGCTCTAGGAAATAATTACTTTTGTCATTTTGGGATTAACTGACATTTTATGTCAATTAATCCCTTAATTGAGAAAATAATCAGCACATCAGTGATGTAAATAATTGTTGGACGCAGCCTACTCATATGGATCCTACTGTATGTAAACTGTGGTCATTTGCCACTGATATTTTTGTCTCGAGCATTTTACACTCAAAGATAGTGTAATCACATAATCTTCTTCTTAATCTGTACTGTGTATTTGTGCCTAAAAGAGACACACAAAGATGTCTTATTACATAATGGAGATAAGCCAACGAATTCTATACAAAGATGAGATATGTTTTTAAAACTATAACTAACTAACTAACTAACTAACTATAATTGGATTTTGGTGCAGCTCAGTCCAAAATATTTTAAAGGGCTTGGACTCTGTCGAGTATAATCTCAACATTGTATACAGTTTTTCCACATTAAAAAAAAATGTTGTATTGCATATGTCCTTAAGACATTAACACATTAAGATTTGTATGTTTGTTGTTAGGGGGTGATGGGTGTTATTTTGTTTATTTCATTTTTTCCTTATTGTTGCTTGAGTTGTTTTTTTGTCTTATTACGAGTAGCTGTAAAAGTGGTAAAGGAATGATCATGTTTTTTTGTTTACTCACCGACTACCACCTGGAAGACGCTGTATTTGCTGGCACACTGAGCTGTAGTCAAGACCAGGTTCTCCTTCAGAATGACGCCACTACAGAAGCCTGTGGACTCTGCAGTCTTCAGAAGAGCCTGCAAACAAAACCATGACATGCAGCAATAAGACCCTGGTTTATTGTGACCTGTTATGTGTCACAGTGTGAGTGTGTGTGTTCCTACCTGCCAGGGACACTCTGAAGTTAAACAGCTGAGTCCTTCAAAGTTTGCACGAACGTTGCTGGACAGTCTTTGTTCCCAACTCCTTAGACTGTTCACTTTACCACAAGGGAATGTGACTGAAAGAAGAAAGTAAGACAGTGATAATAACTTTTGTCTAATTATATTATTTCTCCAACTGAAATAAGATTTAGTCATTCCTTTATACAGACAATAATAACATCACATTTTTTTAAATGTATTGTAAACAGAGTTTTATTACTCATTAGAACCCGGCGGCTGACTGGATAAAGAACATGAGAGTCATGAAAGGCACAAATTGGGCTAGGCTCGTTCATCAAGCTCTGGTGCAGGACAAGACTTCATGTTAGTTATAAAGAAGGAGACATTACATTACATTACATTACAGTCATTTAGCAGACGCTTTTATCCAAAGCGACTTACAGGAAGTGTATTCAACATAGGTATTCAAGAGAACTACTAGTCACTAGAAGTCATAAGTGCATCTCCTTTCTTAAACAAGCATCTTAAAGCATAAGCCAGAGCAAAGGTATAGTGCAGAGGCAAGAGACCTATGCAGGAAAGCTAATGTGGGTTTTTGTCCAAAGTCTGTCGCTCTTTTGTTGTATGGCAAGCTATTGTCTGGCTATGTGACGTCTGCTCCGCCTACAATAAAACGCTGATGTAACCGCTTTACGCAGAAAGTGATTACCTGTACGGAAACAAGCTTTCTGTCTACAAATGTGACATGTTATTAACAGAGCAGATACAAAAATGCTTTTTAATTTCAGTTTGACTCAAACACTGCTAACAGAGCATAACAAGTTACCTGCAGGTTCACACTTATTCTTGTCCCTGTGGTTGAGCTTCCATCCACGTGCACAGGAGCACTCGTAGGCCGTGTAGCCTGGTTTGCAGAACTGGGAGCACCCTTTGTTCTGCTCCAGGGTGCACAGAGTCACGTCTGCATTGCGGAAACAGGGGAGAGGTTTCGGCACTCACACACCACATGAAAAGTAAATTAACAACGGCAATCAAGCACAACTTGCCAACACCTCCTTCTCACCGTTTTCACAGTGGACCCCTGTGAAACCGGACTTGCAGACGCAGTCGTAGCCTCCCACACTGTCCGAACACATGGCTCCATTCTTGCAGGGTTTCTCTGCACACTGGTCTCCGTCTAAACACAGACAATTAGTCTGTGAGCAGATGTTATGTACTGCTAATGCGTTGATTGAAAAAACATTTTAGATGCAGCACTTACCAATGTAGACAGACCAGAAGATATCCTGCCAGGGAAAATATGCATGATAAGTGCACAGTTCAAGGTAATTTACACAGTGCATTCATGATATAGATGCAAACTGGAATATGGACAAAGCAAAGAGGAGGCACTGAGGAGGTTTAAGATGAAAAAGAAATCATGAGGGAGTTAACAGTGAAGTCCTGGAGCTCACCGTGCGGTACGAGTCCTGGAAGATCTTTCTGGCCTCCTCGTAGTTGCACACTTTCTCCATGCAAACCTGTTCCAGGCTGGAAGGCGGAGCCGGGTTACCGCCGTCGGTGTTCCTCTTCGGACGGGTGATCAACGAGCTCGCCTGCTGCTTGTCCAAGAACACTGGTGGAACAGTTAAAGTCTCAGCTGGTTCATCAACAACAGACTGACAAACAGCTGGAAGCGGTTTTCAAATGAAGAGGCTCAGCAGCTGTGCAGATCTTGTGTGAATATTAACTACAGTATGTGGGTTTTGAAAAAGTAGCATTCAATTTTCAATTGATAAATTAAATATAAACATCTTACTATGCTGCAGAATCACAAATACTAACTTTTATTTTCTATTTCATAACGTTAGAATAAAAAATTTAATTATACTGGCTTACTTGGTCTCTGGAACTTTCGATGGCCATACAGTATTTTATATTTACAGCTGAAACTGTTAGTTGACGTAAAAAAATAAACACTGTTTTCTATAATGTTGATTTTTGGTGAGAATGCCTAGCATTTTATTTCACTGTAAATGTAATCTTTGGGTTTGGGATTTTTGTGACATTTTATAAACAAAACAATTACGGAGAGAATAATCAACGGATTAGTTTATAATTAAAATAATCGTTAGTTGTTGTCCTACATTGGTTGTAGTAATAATTACGAAGATGATACCTTCCTACCTTCCTATGCTGTAACATAAGAAAAGGTTGTGCCTTGAAACAGGGCAGAAATGAACAAATTAATCTGCAAGAAATAAATGCTTAACCAACCAAACAAAGCAGCATCTTATCCACTGAGGCAAAATTAACCATCCTGAAGCTCTTAAAACCCCAACAGAGTGACTCTGACATGTCATATGCTCAGCATGGAGCCATCTTGACCTCATTTTAATTCCTCACTGTTCTTTTCTCTCTCTAGAGCTCAGACTACACCATTGTAGAGCTCCGCAGATCCATTTGGCTCGACGTCGACTCTCTCACCTGTGTTTGGGGTCTGAACAGCTGCTACGGACCCCGCCAGCAGACACAGCAGAGCGGCAGATGTGGTGCAGGACCACATGGTGACACCGGAGTGTGATCTGAGTGGAGTTGTCGGTGCAGCAGGGATCAATGTGTCCTACAAATAAGAAGAGAAGATTACAGACGTGATGGACAGGATGATTAAAAAGAGACAATGAGATGTAGAAGCCCATTATAGTGTGAGGACTGCCCAAGGTTCATTAAAGGTTTAATGGAAGATGATGGCTGCATCTCTGCCACCACAATAATATTCACATATATGCTTTGGTCTTTAGCAAACTCAAAGAACTGGAGAGATCCTCCTTCATGACTGCATTCATCAGCAGACAATAATACTGGAGAAAAAATGTGCCAGATATTTTTGTGACATTGCATTAAAGGAAGAAATCGTACAACTGATTGTCAATTAAGAAGTTCTAACGAGTGCAAACAGGTTTTGCATCTCCCAAAGCATCCAGCCATGTTTTAGCTGTTCAGTATTTGCAGAAGTAACGCAATTCCCTACATTTCATGTTCAGGACACTGATACACTGAATTAAAAAATGTTGCCTTACAGTGCTTGTATGATTTATTTAGTTGATGTCTTACAGATGTATTGTTTTCTTAATATGGCTTTTGCCTGGTATGTTTGATGCTTTAAAATACAAACATCTGGTTTAGCATTAATAGTAGATAATCGTATGATAATAATCTATAAATAAAACAAATGTGTCTTATTCTTTTAAAGTAGGTGACATTATTTGCATAGCAAGATCAGAACCTCACAAAGTGGTTCAGAAAAATACAAATACAGAGTTAGAAGAATTAAAACGCCATGAAATAACAATTAATACAAATTCTAGTAAATTCAATCCTGCCAGCCCTTAGGACATGCCATGTTGTAGCTCCATGTGACTAAATCCTTATTATCACTGTGTTTGATTTGTTTAATAATTCATGAGTACCCAGCAAATGACCTCATGTTGTTTTAGCATCAGTGATTGTGCACTTTTTCTGCAGCAGGTCATTGTTGCACTGCTGCCAAATTGATGGGCCTCATGGACTTTCCGTTTACACATTGTTAACAAACACTGAAGACATCTTCAATATAATCTAATTTACGTTTTCAGCACGTATGAGTCACATCAACAAAGTGCAATGCATTTATTTCACGTTAGAGAGCCTCAGCTTTCTGTCTGCGTAGATTTCTAAACCAGCCTGATAGCATTTAGCTCGTTCGTAGTGAAACATCTGTAACGCATCCTCCGGTCTGCAGAAATGATCCAGATGCTGCTTTTCTACAAACTGCTACAATGTTACAGCCACAAATGCATTTAAATATTTACACATGCATCTCTGTTTTTAGGGCGGGTCTAACATGTTTCTGAAAACGGTACAAAACAACAACAACAACAACAACAACAATAACAACAACAGCAGCAGCAGCAGTGATGCTCGGTACCTACAGCTGCAGACTGAATCACGGTACCGGCCCGGTCTGGTCCTTCTCTCTTCCAGCTGGTCCTGAAACACAACACAACGTCCTACACGGATTGGGCCTATTGATCAAAAACAACAGATGATGACCACATCCGATTCTGCACACTGTTTTCTGACTCTGCTCAGTGTAATGACAGTGATGGGCCATCAGAGGGCGCTGTAGGACAGAGCTGACTGTCGCTGAGCTGAGTATGCTGTCCTCGGTTGTCCTGCAGAGACAACAAGACACACCGAGTGACACAGGGACATCTTCGCTTGAGCCTGCAAGACAGATGAACGTTAAGTTTAAAGCATTTCAGTATAAGATAAGATAAGGTATGAAAAGATAAGATTACAAAAAAGATGTTGCCCAAGACGCTCAGTACAACAAACATAGTGAAATAAATATTCACATTATTATTATATTTATATGTACAGTACCAGTCAAAAGTTTGGACACACCTTCTCATTCAATGGTTTTTCTTTTTCTTTTTTTTTCTACATTGTAGATTAATATTGAAGACATCCAAACTATGAAGGAACACATATGGAATTATGTGGTAACCAAACAAATGCTCAACAAACCAGAATATGTTTTATATTTTAGATTCTTCAAAGGTGTGTCCAAACCTTTGACTGGTACTGTATATAAATTAAAACAAATACATATTAATACAAAACATACATGCGAAATATGCTATACTGAAATAAAATAAATATAAATAGATAAAATAAAATAAAAGTCACGGTAGAAAAAAAACAACACATTTTTCTTGTGAAATATGGCTATTGTCACCTCTTCAGGCATCTAAAAATACTTTTAATGGAACAATGCGAGAAGAAAGAAAACACTCTTTGGTTGAACAGCTCATGACTTATATTCACATGATGACAGAAAACCTGTGATGAGGAGTCAGAGGTAAGGAGTGCAGAATAAGTTTGAAAACATCTTAGTCTTAAACTTTGGTTTAGCATGTATTCGTGCATGTTTGTGCAGAAATATATGCATATTATTTGCATATGCATGAAATAAAAAGATATAGGACCTCACAGCTATTTTCCTCAGCAGTGTGATCAGAATCAGAAACTCCTGATAACAAAATGGGATGCTATCTGCTGTGATCAATAGCTTAAGCTTAACTGCAAACAAACACACACGGGTCTAGACAACAGCAAACAGCCAACTACCAGATTGGGGTTCTACACAATCAGCTAAAACAGACAAGTGAAAATCAAAGTGGACAAGGGGGTTAGATGGAAACTGAGAGCAGAAGGGCTGTGAAGTTTTCTGCACAATGAAAACAGTTTTATATCTCACATCTATAACGAAAAATAAAAGTTTTACAAAACTTTTAGTTCACCCATGAGGCTTTAACAGCCATTCTTGATGTCAAACTTTTGAATTAGCGATTCTTAGTTGGCCATGATGAAACAGGCAAATGATAAGAGCTGCTGAAACCATCAAGGCCATGCTTCCCAAACACAAAGTCCCTCCTCAGTGGCCTTTTTTTCAATGGGATTGTTTGTGGGAGCAATGTAATTTGCAGACAGGGCCGTGGGGCTTTAGTCTCAGCTGCAGCCATGTTAAACGTCTCCATTTCCCAAGTCTAATAGTGGCGATATCAGAAGAGCCTGCTTGGACCAGCTGGTCCCCAGTGCTGGACAGGGGCAGGAGCTGGACTGCCCAGTCCAGGGAGATTCACCCAGGGGTGGAGAGAGCGGATGGAGAGCCAGCCCCGACATGCAGAGCTGCAGCTATGTGTGAAAATGATTAACACTGTAATAATTTCTCTAGTGGCTGTGGTCTGAGGTGAAATCCAAAGTTGTTGTTTAGTACATGCACACGTTCATACGTGTGCAAAATTATTTGTTGACTGTGAGGGCCATGAGCTGTATGGTGAAAGCATGCACCCCCCATTCCTCTCATTATTCTTTGAGCGCTCACGTGTGACCTCGCTGACCCATTCCTCTTCAAAACCAGGGTTCAATTTTACAGGCGCGCTAAACAAACAGCCATCACAGGAAGCATGTATTATTAATGTCACCTGCTACTTGACAGCTTTCTGATAAATAACAGGCTGCAGATGAAATCCTGTGACTCCCTGAATGTTGGAATCTCTGATTGTTCTCCTTATTACCTCCTCTGCTTTTCATCACTATGTTGTTCCAGACGTGTTAGGAAGCTCTATACATTGAGTGAAAACTGTTGACAGCATCAGAATGACTGGTTGTTGCATGTTTGGTTGTCGGAATCAATACTCAAACAGCAGTCTCAAGTTGTACAGAATCCCTACGGGATCACAACCGTTTCAGAGCAACAGGTGCGTCAGTGTACCTGGTTACCGTGCTAATTGGTGATTTGGTTAAAAAAAACACACCAGTTAACGTGGTTACTAGTTTAACCGAAACAACGGCTGTGGCTGTAAGCTTTTAAACTTGTTAACTACCACTGGATGGATCATTAATGCTGATGTTTGTAATGCCCATTTTAAATCTCAATAAACTCCAGTCTTAATACATAGATCAAAGCATCTTGTGACTTGTATGCTGGTAATGTCTGGCTGGTGTAACGTTACACGCTAGGTTTCTCCAACAGCTACATCTGGCCACCGAATACTGAGCCTATTGCTATGTCTTCCATCCGCTATTAGCACACAGATCTGGAAAGTCAATTTGCTTAGGTTGCATTCGTGATCTTTGGGGGTTGATGCCCTTGCATAGTTGAAAAGCTATTGGTGACCAATTCCCAGCTAAACATCGACAAGCAGGCATAGTCATTGTGTGCATGCTAGCATGTACGGTCTCACAAAGACACTAGCATGGCTGTAGACTCTTTCTCTTGTTCCCCTAATATCCAGATATTCAGAGACTCTCATATGCAAACATCCCACACCATAAAGAGTGAGATGACAAAGCTACATAGATCAGATTTGTTCTGCTTAGCCACTAGCCATAAATGTCAACATTTAAACGACAAATATTTCTGTGGCGTTTGAGGCAATAACACAAGTTTGGTTTTGCGTGTCTGTGCATGTCCACATTTGATTGTTCAGTTTGTTGAGGATGTGACAATGTGAGGTCCCCAGACAATGTTTGTAATAATGTTACTAACACACACACACACACACACACACACACACACACACACACACACACACACACACACACACACACACACACACACACACACACACACACACACACACACACACACACACACACACAGTTGCTCATACACACAAATATGCACTAATGACCTGCACAGATCTTTCACGACTAACCTCTCATACAGTATATTACTGAAGGGAGTAATTAGGTCAGGTGAAGGTATGACCAAAATACACAACCAACAATACAGAACAACCATCACCTGCCCTGGTTCAGTTTGCAGAGTCTCACCACAGTATAGTGACACATCACACATGTACAGTATCTGTTTTTCCTGTATTGATTCCAACAGCAAACAACAACCAACACACACACCAGAATCACGCCTAAATCAAAGCGCCAGAAGATTGCGTGTAATCAAGTTTGTGTGACAAGGACCAATGATGATGTTGTATTAAGTACTGGAGAGCAAGCACACACTACCCCTGTGGGGGTTTTTCAAAGCTACATTAGCTACTCTTGAAGAATCACCTTCCCCTGTCCAACATATTCTCGGTGATCAATTCACGTCAGCTGGCCATATTTTATTTAACACTTAATCGCAGGACTCCTCTCACTGCGTCCCCCTCGGCTCATTTGTTCACGTGCTGAAAAAAAAAAAGCACTTGACTGATCCTTTTCACTCTTCACACCTACCCTCACTCCTTCACACTTCATTTCACTTCCCTGCATCTGATTCAAGGTGCATTCAGCAGAAACAGGTCAGCCATTATTGGACTGTTTCTGTCATTCATTTTTCTGTTCACATGGTGCCCTCCATCTGATGGGTCGAGGATACTCAAGATGCCATAATTGAGGCACCAAGCAGCTTTTAGGATTGTCTGGATCCTCTTTTGTGATCTTCTGCTTTGTGACTCATGAGTTTTCTCCCACAAAATCCTCATTCTTCCCCTCTTTCTTTGTGTAAAACTCTTTAATCTTGTCTGCCCTCAGGTCCTTGTCCCAGCCACATGAGCTACCTTTTAAATTATATACTGTATCTCACTCAGACAGCAGAGCAGAGCGTAGTTGTGTTTCCTCAGACCTGTGGAGAGGTGGCCTAGGCCTTGATTGTGCAAAACAGGCACAGAGAGATCAGAAACACAGCTGACAGCTCTCTAAAAGAAATTGAAATTGCTTTTGGCCAAAGCTGCTAAAAGCCCAGAGGAGTCTGCAAATCATTGATAAGGATAATGACCACTATACATCCGCAAGTCTCACTACATACATTAAAAAACACTAATGTGAGATGTGATTATAACTCAATGGTGGAAGAAAACGTTTTACTTAATTAAACATAGAAATACAACAGTAAAAATACTAATTTAAAAGTAAAAGCCTGTATTTAATTATTCACACAAGTACTATCAGCAAAATGTAATAAATTATCTAAATCAAAAGTACTTACTGTGCCGATTTTTTTTTAAATTTCTAAATATCAATTATCATTAGATTACTACTGTTGCATTAATGTATGCATTTTATGTTATAGTCAGTGGTGGTAAAGCATTTTTCAAACTGTCAAGCCGATCCCGTAGAACTTGTTCATATGTTGAAAATTTAGTCACAAAATGCCGTTTAAATAAAAGATTATAATCGAGAAAACTATGCAAAAAAAATTGTTTTCGAGGGCTGGATGTCTTTTCTATGCTGCTATTAGCACTCATAGCACAGACTTTGGAAATAAACAAAAGTTAAAAAAAATAAAACTGTTTTAATTTGAGTCGCTCACTTGCTCACCTCTCTCATTAGCTCGGCAACTTAACCACACTGCCTGGACAACATACCAGTTTAATAGTACTGAGTGTCTTTCTTTATTAAATTATACATTTCTTGTCGTATACTGTAGTATGTTATGTTTAGTATGCTATATCAGAGCTAAATCATAAACCAGCAAGTATTTATATCTTGCAGGTTTACCTCCATCTGTCAGAGAGGACGACTATCCATCGTGATTAACCTAAACATCTCTGCTTCAATGTTACATCCTCAGCAGAAATGGCAGCAGATCTTGAGACTGCAACACATAACTCAGCAGCTGGATTCGTCTGTAACGCAGCAAAAAATGGAAATACCTAAGTACCTTAAAAAATTACTTAATTACTGTATTTGAGAATTCTTTTTCATAATTTGGCATATGGTATCATTAGAAGTTGCATTCAGTTTTTTTGTTGTTTTCAGGGGGTGGGATTAACTGTTGGACCGACCAAACAAGTTCTTTCCAGACTTCTCTTTGGACTCTGTCATTGTTTTGTTCATTCTGTAGACTTCCAAGAGCCAATTAATAAACAGCTCCTACAACTCCTCTCCTGCATTGTAATCCCCAAACGTTTTCAGCTCCATCGCTTGCTGAAAGCAGTGTTCTGTTTCTGTAAATGTTTGGGGAATAAACAGTACAACTCATTAGATTTTTATGGACTTGCATCACTTATGCTTATGTTCAAAACGGTCTGCACATTTCTGTGCATTCATAGAATCGGAAATCACATTTTTCAGACTAAACAACTAAGGCATGTTTTGGGGTCTGGAGTGTTTCTTAAAACGGAATACTGCGTTTTTCTTCTTCTCATTAGCACATTTTATATTGAGATTCAGACAGTTCACACTGCATGGAAAATTAGATTGAGCAGCCAGTCCCAGCCCCCACTCCCACACACATACACACACACACACACATAAACGTCCATATCACATGTATTGATACTGTATGTAACGTTTATGATATATAAATTGGTGCATGTTGGGATTCTGCTCGTGCATTAATTTGTGAATAAATGATCAAAAGCAATTTCCAAGTTACTTAACATGCACAAGAGATGTGCAATAAAGAGACACATTGACAATATGACAAGGGCAAACACACTCTCTCCTTTTCGACTTAACCCTCCATTTATCTTTTACTCGCCTGTCACATCCTCATCAGTTTTATTGTCTCTTTGTGTTCACTGCCCTCAAACAAGAACCCCTCTTTTTCTCTCCCTCAGCCTCTCGCCTCCACCCTCAGCCTCCGTCTCTCTCCCACAATTTCTGCTCTCTAGCGTGCCCTTGCTCTCCATCTACCTTCCTCCCTCCTTCCTTCTCTCCCTCCCTCTCTCCTCCTCCTCCTCCTCCTCCTCCTCCTCCTCCTCCGCCTGCTGCGCTCTCGACTCGCTCTCATTCCCCCACGCTCACACACTCAGGCAGCATCCTCCCCTCTTCACTTCTACCTTCATACTCACCTCTTCACACCTCCCTCTCCGCTCCCTTTGCCTCCTTCCTCTCCATCACCTACTAACACATTTCATCTCTCGCAACTCCCCGTCTGTTGCCTCCCTCCACTCTCTCCTCCATTTCTCCCTCCTTCTCACACACTCAATCTTGTTGCCTCGCGCAAAACTCACGCGTGCACACACTCATGCTGATTGGCACCCAAGGACAGAGCACCCTCTCTCCTGTACCGGCGACCAGGCGGCTTGCTCGTGTGGCCAGGCTTCTTGACACTGAGCTCAGCTGAGGAAGAGGACGAAGAGGAGGCCATGGAGCACAGCCACATCTTCCCTGTTTTCTCCCCAAATGAGAGCACTTGGAGCCCAGGGCAGCATCCCACTGAGTTCGCCCAGGGATGCCCCCTCGGACCACTGCCTGTAATTTACTACAGCGTCCTGCTCTGTCTCGGCCTTCCAGGTAAGAAATGTGCACACACAGTGGTGTGTTCTGTATGTGCGTCTAATCACAGGCACGTCTCATTCTGTGTTAATTTGCTCATCTGTGGGCTGCAGGAGTCATGCTTTGCATCCTGATTTGTAGTGCACTTTGTAGGTTTGAGTGAGTGTGTGTCAGCTGCTCAAGAGTGTCACTCTTTGCACACGCACACAAACACACACAGACATACACGCACACACACACGCACACTGTTGATTTGTCATGCTGACCTTGGGGCAAATCACTTGTGCATGCATACGTACATCCTATGTTTTTGTCTGTGCTTGTGCCCGTCTCTTTAGTTGGGCATATTCAAGCACAATTTAAACAATAGACCAAAACCAGTAGTTGTGTGTGCAGAGCATCATTACATATTGCCTTCAAACTGCACCAATCTTGTTAATCTGGAGTAGTTCTATCTGATGTGTTCATGAAAGATTATGTGAGTAATGACTCAGGCTTAACCTCGGGGACAAGAGTGTTACATGGCTCATCTTGATGACCTGAATTAATGACACTTCCTTGTTGTGTCTCTACAATTGACTGATTAGTCCGTTCACACTCACTGTCGGACCCATTTGCTGCTCTCTCCCACTGCGTGATCTATGAGCGCTGACCTAGTCTCACACAGGGAAGCAAAGTGGTGTGTGCATGTATTTGTGTGATTATGAATGTGTGTCTGTGAGAGAGACAGACAGAGACAGGAAACATGGAGGTCGAATGAAAGAGAAAAGCTGTGGATGATGTTGAAAGCTCTGGATGGTGGGATACACATCTGCTCTGCTTCAGCCTATCACTAAAATGCTGGATTCTTTCTGTGTTTGAGTAACATTAAGGATAATTTAAATGTTTTACTATTTAACCCAGATTCTGATGAGTACAGTTGTTGACCTTTCATGTCTTATTTGTCTTAATACATATGATAACATATCTTTTCCTTGATAAATATTGGGAGTGAGATGTTATGTTTTTTGTTTTTTTTTGCTTATTTATAATACTTGTTTTATTTTATTTATTTATTTATTTTTATTTTTTTATCTTGTCTTCATTCTACTATGTCTCTTGTGTGCACTTTACTCTACGCTGTTGTAAGCCTGCAAATTTCCCCACTGCGGGACTAATAAAGGATTATCTTATCTTATCTTATCTTATCTTATCAACAGCCTAAGCTGCTCTGGTTCAAAACAAATCTGCAAAGCAAAGTGAAGAGGTTTTGTACTCCAAGACTGCAGTTGATCCACTAGATTTGCAGCCTCGTAAAAGTAAAAGTCTGTCTTTCTGATGAAATCTCGTCTAATTATTTCTCCTCAATTGGCAAATCACGTCTTGCACAAGCAATTCTCTCCTCTGTCATTTCAAGTTTCTCCTGCTTCAGAAGTTTTATTCAATTCTGTTCCTGAGTCGTCTTTACAAATGTGATTGTGGCTGTTTGTTTAATCACCGAGTAACAATAACCCGGGATTGTAATGCAATCTCACAATGGCTGTCTGAATTAATGGCAGAGTTGAGTGTGGCGGACTGATACTTTGCAGCCGCCGAGATTAACTTATTCAATCTTTATGACGTTCCACTCAGGCTGAGTCATGAATCTTTCATGAGCGCGGCATGTGTGAGTAGTAGCAGAATGACCTACAGACCCACGCGTATTTAACACTCTCGATGGATTTTAAGCTGTTACCCTGATTACCAGCCAGTGTTTCAGTAGTTATCAGTGCAAAAGGGCTTCAGGGACACGTCGTTGTGTCCGTATGTTTCTCGACCTCTAAGCTGCAGACAGAGAGGAGCATAGCAAAAGCACAGGAGGGTGAGAAGTGAGATGATGAAAGGTGATGAGAAAAGGGATTACACATGTCAAGTGGTGGGAAATGATTACTGCGTGACCTAGGGAAATGATGAACCCAAATCTCGGGATGAACACAATGGTGTACAAGGAGGACAAGGACACCAAGAGGAAGAAGAGGAAGAGCAGAATTAAGAGAAAGAGATTAATAACAGCAGAGCCAGTGAAGTAGCACCTCTGAGCCCCGAGTGGAGGCAGCTACAGACGACGGAGCTGAGACGAATTGCCACGTTTTTTAATTAATCGCTAACTCTCTCTCTTTCTCTCTCTGCTCACCACACCACACTGCTTGAGACAGAACAGGCGTGTGCCGGCATAGCAAACAGCACAATGAAGGTTTTGGTGATTTGCATCAGTCTTTGACATGCTGGGATCACAGAAGTGAGGTCTGCTCTTCGTACAGTACAGTACGTCTCAAAACACTCAAAGCCAAGAAACATACTGTACAGCATGTCGAAGATGATGAATGGTTCTGTGTGACATAACCGGATGTTCAAGTGAAGCCGCTCCGAATATCTACTTAATTTGTTATTTTTACCTGCATACATACATTTCAAATCCTACCTGCTGAGTTGTTATTTACGTAACTCGAGATGACTGTTGATGCCTGAATTTTTTCCCAAAGAGGCCTGCCTTTAAATGACTTGCAAATGTGTTCATGTTAATAAAATGTCTCTGCAGCAGTGCGCAAAGGCACGAAAAGGATTATATTAAAATGTATTGTTTTTCATTTAATAATCCTACATTTGTAATTATTATTTAATTAGTCATCAGGGTCTCATATAAGACATTTTTACCAAAACTTGCATCATGTTGATCAAGTTGATCAACACACCAGCGAGGATGTTTTTCTTTGACATAACATGACCATAATTATATTAGAATTATTATATAAATTGTAATCTGCAAAGAAACCAGTAACCTGAGCTTTAACTAAAGGCAGTGGAGTAGATATAACAGTATTTGCCTCTGTACTGCAGTAGAGCAGAGGGGTATTCAAGTATTCAAGCAAAGGAATTCGATTTTTGAATTTCTCGTAAAACAAGTGCAATAATTAATAGAAAGAGACACAAAAAATTCTAAAAAAAGAGACACAAAATGGCCACAAACAGACTGAAGAAACGACCACAGAGAAATACCAAACAACTACAAAGAGATACAAAATGGCTACAATAATCAAATTTACTACACAAGGACACAGCAAAAATAGGCTTAAAGTCTGTGAGTCTTGCTTCTACGTAGGAGAGGTGGTGGGACCTTTTGCATGTCTGTGTTAGGGGCCCATTGTCTCATAATCCGCTCATCTTTTAATTTGTGACCACAAGTGGTTGTATCGAGTTATGATGTGTGCACATTGTGTGAGCAGAAATGTGTATGTGCGCCTCCTCCACCTCAGACATGCATGAACTCACGTACTCCACAGTATGTTGGTGCGTTCCTTCCCTCTTCCTTGAAAACTCTCACAGCTTGTGTTGCTGTTCAACAGTCAGCAGTGTGACTGGCACACTAGGTTGAAAAACATCTCCCACTAACACTTATTCAGCCACACGTCAGGCAATAAGGTTGGGGATGTTAAGCCCTAACAACCCTCTGTTCCACCTCGCAGTGTAGACCAGGTGTCAGACGCCACTTAATGAAGAGTCAGGCCCAAGTGATTTGCAGTTTGCACTATTGATCAGTCAATCTGCACCAGCGACAGGGCATCTGTGGTGGAATGGAGACTTGTTAACGGATACTATCGCTCCAAAAGTGGAGTCTAAGATGAGGGCGGACTAAAAGGAAAGGATGTGAAAGCATGTGTTGAAGCATGGACAGAGAGGAGAAGATAGAAAATATTAAGTAAATCAAATATAAGAGATTTGTTGAGCTCTGGTTTGTCTCCAGAACGAAGAGTATGTCAGCTTGTCATGGAGGAGACTAGCCAGAGAGAGCGCAGGAGGACAGAGGAGGCAAGAGAGGAGAGAGGTGTTGTTTGAGGTAGAAAATCTGAGATGTTGTTGGTGCAGTGACAGAGTTGACTTTGTTTGACCAGCTGACAACAAATCACTGTCACCACTGCTGAAAACCCCCAATTCCTGTGTTATTTAACATGTTTTTGACAACAGTAATACATCAATCTGAGGATAATTATAGTGCTGTGAGCTGGACGTCGTCTCAATGTTCCATCTTCCATCCATTTACCCTTCTTCCCGTCTCTTCTCTGCATTTAATTATCTCCTCTACCCTCAATCTGCAACAAACTTTCACCTTTCATGTTATGTTTCAAATCTGATACCTCGTAAAAAAACATTTGGAGAAGATCCAAGAGCACATTATAATTGTTAGCATTGTTTATGAACCCCTTAAAACGCCATAAGCTGAGTTTGTCTGGCAGCACGGTTAGCCGTGATGAAAGGAAAGTCATCTCCACCAAACTTTGACTCACTGTGGACTGTCTTTAAAATGAATGGCTGTGAGAGGTGAGCAGAGGCAGAGCACTGCAGTAGCATCAATATCATTAGCAGCAACTAGGGCCTCTCTCTCTCTCTTAATATGCCCTTATTCTTTATTGCATCTTTCTTTTTCTTTCAAGCTCCCTCTACCCTTAATTATTAACTCGCAACAAGCTGATGTTCACAAAACAATGTGTTTGATTTATCACATTTTATGGCATTACAAGCCAACTTCTCAGTGCAAATAGTGATAATAAGGATTTCACTTCACATCAGGGGTTTTCTCTTCATTTTAAACGATTTTAAAACATTTTCCTGAATACTAATTCTATTTTCAATGTATGTTTTTTTCGTGGCTTTGCAGCAGGGATGTAGTCCTGGTTTGCGTTGGGGGAATTAAGGAATCGCCCTGCTTTATGTCCGGTCTGACACCAGAAGAAGACAAAAGGGAAATGGATGTCATCAGGAACAAAGTGCTTGTGACCTTTTGAAGCAAGCTTTGATATTCATCCCCTCTCTGTCCCTCGCCTCTCTTCCTTTTCTCCCACCTCCTCTATACCTCTCTGTCTCATTCTGTTTCCATCTAATCCTCCCTTCCGTTCCCTCTCTCTTTTTTAACTATCTGTGACCTTCCCCAGACCACACTTTACTTCACCTTCCATCTATTTCCTCATCCCTCTCTTCTCCACTCATCTCTTCTTATTAGCCTCCGGATAAGCCGTCAAAGCCAAACCTCAATTTCCTCCAAAAGACGAAAAAAGATTTCCTTAATTGCAATGCTCACTTTCATTGTCTTTTCTTGAGGCATAATTTCCATTTTGTAATGTTCTGTGTAATATGAGGCCCAAGAGAAAGCCTAACGACTAGTGTGCAGGATCTCATGTCTTGCCACAGGTTCTGAGGGGTTAAGATGCAGTGTCGTTTGTCGACAGCGCGTCTGAAATCGTCCCTTTAGTGTCAGGATGAGTCAGCCTCGTTACACACCTCGGGGAGCACGCTGTGCCTTCTCTTTTCCCACTAAACAACGTCAATGGCCCTGTCCCTCGTCATATTAGGGGAGCAGCAGGAGGAGGGCAGACATTAGGGCACTCCCACAAAAACAGACAGAAAGGGTCACTCGTGCAAACACACACACACAAATATAGACAGATGGACGAAACATGCAGCAGCCCATTATCTGTCCTACGAGTCATTCTTATCCCCTCTCAGCTGGAGACTGAAAATATATTGCATGTGCCTCTGTCTGAACTGTCCAGGCATGAGATGCACATTTCTCTATGGTTGCATGAATTTCCTGTTTGTATGTGTTGTCCTCAAGTCTCTGTTCTGTGTGTGTACAAATGTGCAGCTTTCCCCACTCCCTGGGTCCCGAGACAACGCAAAGAGCAGGAGTCAATTGAAATGAATGGGCAACAAGCTGGCTCTAGCTAAATGGAAATGTCAAGCTCGCTACAGATCCCTTTTGTTTGTCTGTAGAAAGCCCCGTCTCACCGGGGAACCCAAACAGAATAATACCCATTGACAGTCGACGCCTTACTGTTTCCATTTCATGTCACCCCTCTCTGTTTAGAGTTTGGTGTACAGAAAAGAGAGAAAGTGAGAGAATTAACGGGTGGAGGTACAATAGAGATTGAGGAGATGGGTGAAAGGCGAAGCACATTGTGCAGGGTTTGTAATGGCCATCCACCAGGAAGTTAATGAGCAGCTCAGAGTTTAGCAGCAAACTTTTCCTGGAACACAAACACTGATAAGATCAATTGAATAAAGCAGGTGAGAGGGTGCAGGTGTGTGTACAGTACACAACAAAAGCTGTGAGAGGCGGGTGTGTTGGAAACAACGCGTACAAAGAGTACTCTTCATGAAATTACCACATTTTGACACCACAGTCCAAAAAATGTTTCAAATACAAAATCTGTCCAAGGTTAAAAATAAAATGTATTCTGGATTTATTTGCTTCGATCGAAGACAAAACTGATCACAAGAACAGAAGAAGAAACGGACAGAAAGCGTAGCTGAAAACAAAGAATCAATATCACATTTGACATGAAAGCAATTTATGCCTGTGCAGAGGTTGGTGTAGTGTACAAGCAAGGGGGGCTGTGATGGTGAGGTGTGTGTTGCTATCCAGCAGCCCTACATGAACACATATATTGGCTTGCCGAGTCTTGTAAACTGCTTTGACATCTCATTTATGTTATTGATAGATTGTACCTTAATGTATTGGCGAATCCTTAATGTTGTTTGTGTGCATGTGCAGACACGTGTTAGTGTGTGTGTGTGTGTGTGTGTGTGTGTGTGTGTGTGTGTGTGTGTGTGTGTGTGTGTGTGTGTGTGTGTGTGTGTGTGTGTGTGTGTGTGTGTGTGTGTTCTGCTGCACATCCTACAGTCTGGCATGGACATCTTTAGTCGTTATCTTGAGCTGGCTTTGTAATTTGTAATCAGCTGACAGTGGTTGAGGCTGTGAAGTGTGATGTACCAGACTCCTAGCTGCCATATTTAATCCAATCCAAGATCTATTACTGCAGAGGGGGACAGAACCAGAGAACACACACACACACACACACTGTATGGACAGTGACAGCTGCTAAGTGCATTGATGTCTCAGTGATGCTAGATGTAAATCAATGTCAGAGGCATCTTCGCCTGAGGAAAGTGAGGAAGTGTTCATGCTGCACCAGCAAGTTAATATAAATGGGGTTTGCTTGGCAACAGTAAAGGATTGACAGATTAATGTGTGTATTTGATTGTTAGTGCAGGTAATTTAACTAACAAAAAAACACGAAGAAGACTGCTAGCAAGTAAACATGGATATAAAAAATGTAGGTTTGAAATTCTTCAAAAAAGAAATTGTCTCTAAAAAAAAATACATCAGTAGGAAAATACTTTCAATACCTCAAGTATACACCCAATCTGTGCATTCCAATACCCATACTACCATACTATTTAGTAGGCCAGAAAAAGTATGTCCCAATACATAAAATATATCAAATACAGTATGCAAAAAATAACTGGATGTCCTGTTTGCAGCATTTAAGCAAGCATGGTTTTCTGACTTTTCTGACCCCAGATCCTCTGCGCTTAAGACATAAGAAAAAAAGGTGTAATGTTATGAGGGAGTAGTATGTCCTAATTAAATGCATGCCGTCTAATCCAATAGTTTTTTTAAAACAATTTTAATAAAAACGTTAATCATTCAAATGATCTTAAATAATCATAAATTATCAAATTATCAAAAAACATAATTAATTCACCTTTCCCACACTTGTGGGCGCATTTTATTTTGTACAGTATTTCAATACTATTACTACTCAGGAGTTCTCTGTACAGATGATGATGATAATACATCCTTTAACCGATTTTCTTCATTTTACATCCCAAGCACACTACAGTGTGAGCACAGCCAGCATCTTGTTTACCGTCACCTCCAGGTTTACGAGAAGGTTTGAGCATGCTCACAACCTGTAAACTCAACTGTCCAATAATGGGAATCTCCTAAGAATATTATGCACACATGGTGACGAGAATAGGACAAGAAAGAAAAGAAGACGTGTAATGAGCCTGTTCAATACAATCACCAAACCGCAGCTCCACGTGACAGTCAGAGAGATGTGCTCCTCTGATGCAGCTGCACAGAGGTCATGCTTTGGTAGAAGTGTCAGTGGAATAAATCACATCCAGGCTTTTGTGTGTGTCCACGTTCTTTTGGGCGAAAAATGAGAGCAGCGGCCCCTCCTCCTGGGCTAGTCAGCTTTCCTGTTTGTGAAAGAAAGCGATAGAGTTTGAATAAATGAACAAGAAGGTGGCGAAGGACACATTTAATTTGGCAACATGGGAGAAAAGATATGACGGTATATGTCGGAGATAAAGATTGAAAAGAGAGGCGAGAGAGGGAGAGATGGGGCGTCCTTGTGCTTTGTTTAAGGAACTAAATTGCCGGCGGCAGAGTGGCAGGAAGTAGAGAACTCAGCAGACTGTCAAGGCTGTGAGGCTGAACATTGCCCTCCTGTTTTTGTTGTGGCTTTGCTCTTTATTAAAGATAACGTTTTGGCCAAAGGCAGAGGCAGATGATTGCTGGAATTACACAGCAGGTGTAGATGAAAAGGGAAATGGAAGTGAGCAATAAATAGAGGAAGGATTACACAGATGGAAAAGCTGGTTGAACTTGGAGCATACTGACAGAGGACGATAACAGAATCGATGTGTGCTTGGTGCCGAAAATCTTGCACATAATGCAAATATTGTTTTGTTCTAATCTTTGTGTATCATGTGTCTGTGTTAGTGCAGTCAGTCTTTTGTGTTGGCTGCACCTACAGTACAAATCCATTGCATGATGTTTGTTGTTGTCTCTTTTCAACTGCCTGCCCACTAACACTCCATTTTTCTGTTTCCTTCCCTCTCCCAACCTGTGCCCATTCTTTCTCCTTTCCCATCAATTCCCTATTTCCTCCATCTTTCTGCTTTCAATCACCTTCCTTCCCCTCCTCCCAGCCAACATCCTGACGGTGGTCATCCTGTCCCAGCTGGTGCTGCGTCGTCAGAAGTCCTCCTACAACTATCTCCTGGCTCTGGCAGCCGCCGACATCCTGGTCCTGCTTCTCATTGTCTTTGTCGACTTCATATTGGAAGATTTTATTTTGGCCACGGCTCTGCCTCCATCACTAAACAACGCAGTGCAGGTTCTGGAGTTCTCCTCCATCCATACCTCCATCTGGATCACGGTGCCCCTCACCATTGACCGTTACATCGCTGTGTGCCACCCGCTGCGCTACCATACCGTCTCCTTCCCGGCCCGCACACGAAGGGTGATATTTGCTGTATATATTGGATGTTTGCTCTCTGCAGCTCCCTATTACTGGTGGCCTGAGCTGTGGCACAGCCTGTCTGGGGTGGGCAGTGGTGGAGGAGGTGGAGGAGGAGATGGAGGAGGGGAGGAAAACAGGAGAACCGTGGCCCAGCATATCCTGGTTTGGGCCCACTGCACCACCGTCTACCTCCTCCCCTGCACGGTCTTCTTCTCCCTCAACGCCGTCATTGTTCATAAGCTGCGCAAACGCCGCAGCTGCTTCCGTCTGCGCGGCTACTCTACCGGCAAGACCACCGCCATTCTCCTCGCCATCACCTCCATCTTTGCCGTTTTGTGGGCGCCTCGTACCCTCATGATCCTCTACCACTTCTACTCCCCTCCTCCAGCCTCGCAAGGTGCCGGCCGACTGCTCCACATGCTTACCGATTTGGCCAACATGCTAGCGTTGCTCAACACCGGGGTCAACTTCTTCCTCTACTGCTTCATCAGCAAGCGTTTCAGGGGCATGGCGGCCAACGTGCTGCGAGCCCTGGTCCACTGCCGGAAGCAGCCGCAGCCTTTCTATGCCAGCCACAACTTTTCCATCACAAGCAGCCCCTGGATCTCACCAGCCAACTCCCACTGCATCAAGATGTTGGTGTACCAGTATGACAAAAATGGGAAACCCATCTGTATTTCCTCTTGAGTCCTCAACCACCAGCAGCCGCCCCCACCCTCAGTTGTTGGGAAACACATTGTCTCCTTGGTGACCAGATTTGCCAGCATGGGACCCTTTGAGGCTTGAAAATGTCAACACGCCTTTAGAGCACACAAGGGACGGTTTAGCTAGCTTTGAGTGCTAACAAAGCGGTTATCTAGGTGGAAAAGCAAACAGCAGATGCCTGCTTGACAGAAAACAACCTCATATGTTCAATAAAGTATTCACAAAGTTGCGACCAGCATCAAAGAGATGATGATTGTTTCCCTCATGCAAAAAAAATACAGCTACTGTAAGTGACTGACTCCTGTCTCACAGGATATCACCACCATCTATCAATGACTTTTATGAGCGACAGCACTACAGACTAAACTAGCAACTAGATGAATCCTTGGTGTAGCTTCAGATGCCTGACATTGATTTCTTTATTGACACTCTCTGTTGCTCACTGCTGCAAATGGTGAGGATTTTTTGAACAGCTGCGTCTTTGTCCATTGGGAGTCATTTCCAGAAAGTAGAGACATCCAGTCAGAGTCTAGGCACTGAACATCTCACCTCGAGGGGTGATTCACTCAGGCAGAGCCACCGACGGTTCTGGCTGTCTCTCAAGCAATGCCAAAACAGCGCTGTCATTTCCAGTTAAATATGCAGAAACGTCTCAAAGGCATTTTGATTTGGGCTTTCCTGAAATGAACAGCCCTGTCTGACTTTCCTCGTGTGTGTTTGCAGAGTTCATCCCAGCAGTGCCGCCTACAAGTCGGTGCTCGCAACGGAAGTTAACCCACGGATTGTCGTAGGATGAGTAGACTATCTCTGCTTATTGCTGGTTCAATATTTATTAACGGTAGACTTGACTGTTATTGTAGCTTCGCAAAAAAACAAGACGGCTTTAAGGTGTCGTTAATCTAGTTATCACATTTCCAGTATTAGGTAGAGGAAATTTCTGCTATTAGTAGATAGTCCTCTATTAAGTATTAATGGACCTTGATGACTTACTGTTAGCCATTATCTGGATGAATATAATGAATGTAACATCTCTTTAACCCTTTAGCTTTCTGAGCAACTGAGAGAACAAGAGAGAGACAGAGAGGACGGATTGTTTTCCCTCGTCCAAGGTTTTCAGTCCCATGATGCAGCAGTGAATGTGGTCTCAGGGCCACAGTGACACATTTCAGCTCTGCTCATTCTGCTGGTGGCTGATGAAAATACAGTAACATTTTACAATGAAACAGTGCTGCCTGAGTCCTGCCCGGTAACAAATGTTAACACACACACCTCGTCTCAATGTGCTCTGTATTGCCCACAGAAAGAGCACATTGAGATCAATGCACATCCATTCTGCAGACACCTTGCGGCATTAGCAGTCTTCATCTATCTAGCAAGAATGGAGCTGCGCCAAAGGGCGTAATTCTGCTAATACCTGCCTGGAGATATCAGACACATCAGGCCTCGTTTTAATGGATGAGGCTTTAAATCTGATGGATGTTCGGTGCTTCTGTCATAGCTCATCTCATGTCCTCCAAACTCTGGTTCGACACTCAAACAACACTTTGGGGGGTGACAGCAGGTGTGGCTCTTTCTCTAACCATAGTAACAATTTAAACAAAAAACTGGCTGCAGATGAAAATCAGGGCAAATGTTAAATTGTTTGCCATTTTTCTAAGTCAGTTATAATGAACATTTTACTTTGATGTAAAGGGACATGGCCACTCAACAAGACACGTCCTCTACGGCGAGGAGAGCGAGTGATCATCCTGTTTAAACAACTTACCAGTGGAATTATGTTGTCTAAACCAGTAAATACATTAGATGACTATTACAGGCATTTTGCATGTTCGTCTTTGTTTTTCTGGGTTAAATTGGGATTTATCATGTATTTGATTGTCTGCCACGGCGACTTGTCAGATGATGTCAAGTTGCACTGCGCCATAACTTGAGTGTGGTTCAACGTTTTTGCGTTTCTGCAAGTTTTCTTGAAGCTCCCTGGGTTGTCTGAGTTGGACTGGCCTGATTCAATTCAACAAGAGGGCCGTATTGCAGCCATATTCTACTAAGTGCTTCATGGAATGGAAAGAGTGCCGTACTGAAAATGCTTTACAAAAACAGTTGAGAAAAATAAACGATAAAAAGAGAAAAAGCAATGAAAGTAATAAAAGAACACAAATGAGAGATTTGGAAAAAATATTTATTTAAGAGCTTATAAAACAACACTATAAAGCTGTGCAGTTTTGATGTTTAAAGACTGCTGTCCCTTGTCCATGCCCCTCACAAGCAGGTTAAGGAAAGACACCCAAGGCAAAAACATAATTTTTTATGCACTGGTCATTTTTTAACTTTTTCTGCTTTGTTCAATAGTTTGTGTGTAAAGTGTAAACTTAGCATTTTAAAGCAGTTATAATGCTTAATTTGCCTATCTAAAGATACAATTTTAAAAAACTAGTTTGATTGTAAGTTTCATGTGACATATTTGTTAAATCTTACCCTATTCACATGCAGTGTCTTGATAATGTAAGTAATTTTATAATAAATCATAAATAACAAATCTCCTCTTAAGTAACATTTAGACAAACCCAACTATCCAGTTACGTTCCTCTTTATTTTAGAGTTTTTTACGGAGGGATTTGTAGAACATTTTTTTCCTAAAAACATGGCTAAAATAAGTTTTTTTTGGCTGTATGTACAGTATTTTCTGATTTATGGAGTGACAAAAAGAGATATACAAAATTCCCTGTATAAAAGCCTGACTCTTAAGTCAATAAAATAAAACAAGAATCTAATGTTCAGATTTATTTTCTGGAGAAATATGAAAATGTATTAATTTAATCAGAGAAAGGCTCATTTGCATTTGCATATATTTTCAGAAGACGTGTTACACAATAAATAATCTTAATGCAAGTAATCAACTGGGGAAGTTTCATGGCGATATCTATGAGGTTGGTAAATGACTATAATCAAATAGGAATTATGACCAAAACTACAAAGAACCAAGTTGTTACATTAAAAAATGTAAATGTATCTTTAATTTTTCAGTCAGAGCTACATTAAAAATATAAATTTTTTCAAGTGCTGTATTTGCACCGATTCCAACTGTTTGTTTTAGTGATGGTCTTTCCAGGTTCTTTTCCCATCACAGATTAACTTTAACTGGAGTGAACCTGTTCCTCCTACTTCCAATCCCCACCCCCCTCCCAGTTCAGTTGTGCACTCACACTACGACCGGCTCCTCCAAATTCAATTTTAATTTCTTTGTTCCTCACAAATTGTTTTTTTTTTCAATATTGCATGTTAATGAAGGCGCACCGATCTCCACTACTCACTACTCACCTCACTTCACTCTGCAGTCCTCCCACTCCTCCCCTCTTTCCTCCCACATTATGTCAACTGCACTCGCTCAAAGTTAATTTCACAAGTGTCCTTCTTTTGCTCGTTAACTGATTACCTTGAAGTCCTGTGCACTACATGTGCATACTGAGCATACCATCATTTCTCATCAGAGAATGGATCCACGCGCTAAGGGACCTTGAGGAGAAGCTGGTGAATGTCGAGAGTTATTTGATGTAGATGAACACCCAAAAGGGTCAATAACCGGTAATCAATCAGCGAGCTCCTTGACTCCAAGTCCATCAGTTATCCTCAGCATGACGTTTAGTGTAAAGGCACTAAATATGTGCTTTACTCCTCAATCAATACAGACTAATGATCCGACTATGATAACTAAGAAAGTAAGAACACAAATGATTAAGGCCTCAGCCTGAGGAACTCATGCCAGATCAATGCTGCCATGACATTCATTTCACGTGTTACCCTCTCCACTGTTTCAGGCGATGTTAATGTGACATTTGTGGGAGGATTTGGCACCTCAGTCCTGCGGCCTCCTGGGAGCGAGGCAGACAAACCAGCTTTGGAAAACCAAAGCGAATGGATGAGTGGGGGATGTTGAGAGAGTGTCACATGCAGGTGTCTCTTCGTCTCCCACGTGAGGCAATCAGGAGCAGGAGTGAGGGAGGGTTTGTGTGTGTCTGTGTGTGTGTGAGAGATAGGGTGGGGGGTTGATGCCAAGAAATCCTCCCCATTATGATAAGATCTATATTTTCTTCAGCCAGATATTAAAAAGATAACAAAACATAAATCAATCAGAGGGTGAAATTGTATTTTCTCTCTCACACCTCACATCTCACATCTCACACCTCCTCTCCGTCTCTCTCTCTACCTGCTTAGCTCTAAAGTGTGTGTGTGTGTGTGTGTGTGTGTGTGTGTGTGTGTGTGTGTGTGTGTGTGTGTGTGTGTGTGTGTGTGTGTGTGTGTGTGTGTGTGTGTGTGTGTGTGTGTGTGTGTGCGTGCGTGTGCGAGTGTGTGTACATAATGTCCGTCTTAGACAGAAAGAAGCTTTAAAAAGTGTTTGTGCCATAGGACCTGTAATGTATGAAATCAAATATGTATTTATACTCAATCATGATGAATATAATTACATACAGCACAGTATTATAACGATATAACCATGAATGTACAACTGACGCTTCTGTCATTTTTGTTGGTATTTTTTTTAGAATGATTTTCTACACAATGACCATTTTTGGGTATTTTACCTTCCTCCATGGCAGTGTTTCAGAACTGTGTTTTTTGATTGTACTGGAGTAACTATAGGCTTGCATAATTCAGTTTTTTCTCATAATGAATGTATTGACTGTATTAAGAGTATGTATTACTGTGCTGTGAGAAATTATGCAGAAAAGAATTGGCTAATATCAATATTTTTGATTGAAGAAATAAAGAACAGTATCTCTAAAGATTGTGATATAGTGCCACTGTTTATTTGTGTCTTTTTTTCTGCACCCTAACATTGTTCGGATTAAACTAAACATTGTGTCTAGTATCATCATTACTGTTGAATTTAGAAATATTTAGATAGTTCACATGTTATAATAAACAGTAATGTTAAATCATTTCATTTCAAAACAATTTCTTAGTGTGTAGTGCGTAAAGTAGACTGGTTTGATTTCTGACAAATTTACAGGAAATAATTGTGTAATTTGGTACTAATCAGAGGTAAAAAAAATAGTGTTCAAACTTGTGCAATCAATCAATTCCAAATACTGTTATTGCTAACCTGCAGGGGTCTTTAAGGCGTGAGTTGAACATGCAAAAATGTTATAACTTTGGCTATGAGCAAGCATTAAATTCAACATATAAAGAATTACGTTTCCAATTATAAGTTGATTATGAATTAATAGTTACTTGGGTTTTATTTAAATTAAATTTTCCATTTTTATAATTTCTTTCCAGGAAACTGCCTCGGAAATCATAACTGAAAATAGAAAATGTTACCCATTTGTTCCAGTTTTGACTGAAACACTTTATATTGATTAAAGTTACCCACTCAAACCACAGCTGAACTAAATATTCATGTGACCTAATGTGTTGGACAGAATTTCTGTCCTGCTTTTTGACATTTCACGAACTGATTCTAATCCAACTGTTTGTACAGCATTAAAACGACGTGAGCTACACACCGGGGTATTTGCCTCCATCTGTGAGTTTTCTAACAGAAGATGAAAGTTGATAGATGATCACTGAGAATCAACATGTGCACGGCGACCTGACTTTTAAGCTTGCTAAACACAGCGCAGAGCACTTTGAGCAGTGCTAAAGCCACCAGTTTGCTGTTGTGTGTTCACAGTGTGTGCTGAGTTAGTGTGATATGAGTTTTATTATGATTCACTGTGCAATGCAGTGACAAACAGGGCTGTGTTGTTCCACCAGCTCAGCTGTTACAATCCAGGTGATAATCAGAAGCTCAAAGAGAAAGGAGGGATTCAGTGATGCGTGTGTGTGTGTGTGTGTGTGTGTGTGTGTGTGTGTGTGTGTGTGTGTGTGTGTGTGTGTGTGTGTGTGTGTGTGTGTGTGTGTGTGTGTGACCAATTAAAGTTTTGACAGCAGTGCTGACTCAGCCAGTCAACACTTTGTCCCTGTAAGTGGGAAACATAGCATAGTGTACATGAGATCAAACACACACAGAGATTTTATCAGCCTATAATCACCTCTGGTTGAAGTTAAAGCAACACGAGTGTGTCAGCTTTCAAACTCCGCCCTGGTTACATCCACAGGCGCACTCAGCCAAACAAAGTCACGCTCACAGTCGAAACACAGAGCTCATGACGAGACAATTAACACCAAAAACGGTCCTGTCAAATTCAGCTCGTTGCTTACTGACATTTCCCTGCAAAAACAATGAAAAGTCACTAGCACTAGCTGTAACAAAAAGAATCGCTATGTCGATTTCAGTTACACAACCTACAGTTGGCCTCTTTCAATAAATCACCACATTGTATAAGCTGAGGTCACTGCACTTTTCATCTATACCATAAAAAATGTAGGTCTGTCTGATTAATGTCAGCCCTGAACCGTCTTTCATGTGAAGCATCTGCAACGGACAAGGAGAGAAAGGGAGAAAATGCAAGAATGAAGACAGAAGGATGGAAGGACAAGGAGAAATGTGTGTGTGTGTGTGTGTGTGTGTGTGTGTGTGTGTGTGTGTGTGTGTGTGTGTGTGTGTGTGTGTGTGTGTGTGTGTGTGTGTGTGTGTGTGTGTGTGTGCGTGTGTGCGTGTGTGTTTGTGCGCTGACTGCCAAGTCTTACGAGTGTGTTGCTGCAGTGATAAAGATGGATGAGTCTGTCGGCTGTTGCTGTGATTGGGCTGCTGCTGATTGTGAATGTGTGCACATGCAAAGATGTATTTATTTATTTATTTGGATCTCAGGCTGGTAGAGTCAAAGAAAAGCAGACAAAAAAAACAACTCGACTGTGCAAGAGAAGGACATTTGTAAAGCTATGTCAAAGCTATTTACTACATATGTCTGTCAATACCCAAAGCAGAGCCTATGAATCATGTAGGGACAAGAGTCACTTTTACTCCAACCAAGCTGCTCTTTTTGTGGTTTATATATTTTATTGCTCAGTTTTCTCACTTATACTGTTACACTGATCCTGATGCTGCTCAATTAACCACATATAAGGAAAGGTTTTAAATGTATCCACTGACATTCAAGTGACGACAATTTGAGAAAAAAAATTATCACATCCTGTCAGCCTATTTTAAACAGTTTCCCTGTCAAACTCTCGCTTATATTATTATATTCATAATATGATACCGTATTACAAAAGGCATAAATGTAAAAGGTCTTTCAAATGCATGCTGCAAGGGTATTAATTAGGGTTGTCAAATTTTAAAGAATGAAACTGAAAATGTGTTCCTTTTAGCTGCTTCTGTTTCAGGGTCCTGGTGCTGTGCATGCTGGCTCAGTCTAATATATACTGAGATCTGATGCCACTGGGCATCGACCGCTCGACATCGACCGCTCAGACAGCAGAATGTAATATCTGATTTTTAGCAAAGATGTCTCTGTACTATGCTTCAAAAAAATTGTTTTGTCTGACTGATACCTCTGTGGCTTGACGATTACTATCATTAAGCTGCAAACCTGGTCCATAAAAAAACTCTGGGTCTTGGTTCTTAGTGTGATAAAAAAAAAAAGTGCTAGCAAGCCTCTCACACCCAGTGAGTCATTTGATTTGATGCTAATGTAATGCCATTAATTTGCTTAATGGAGCTTTAACACAGAACTTTTCAAGCTCAGAGTCTGAGCAGAAGGCAGCAGGATTCTAAGATGATTTATGGATTAAAATAAAGTTCCAGCATGGTTATGATTATCATCTATACGGCAGAAAAATGTTTTTTTTCTTGCAGTCACAAGATCATTCAGTTCAAGATGACACACTTTTTGCTTTTACCACTGGAGCTTGGCTTTTAATGGTGCATACACATCCACTTAACCTTGAAGAGGCACTGCTAATGTAAAATATATTAAGGAGGATGACCAGAAAACAGCATCTAATAAAATTACCCTGCAACAAATAGTACTGGCTGCATGGTAATGTTCACATCTGTGGTGCTGTTGTACTGGACAACATTGTATTTCTCAGCACATAGACAAGGGCTGTCCCTTTAACAAAGAAATCTTAGTCAACTAACACTCAAAAGATTTTGTGGATATAGATTAGATGATTTAATCCACAGAGTTTCTACACAACAAAAAAAATCACATAAAAACACAACTTTAAATCTTGTGTTTATTAAAGATGTGCTCATAAGTTTCTTGGAAATAAGTCATTCAGCATGAAAAAAAGCATTGAAAAGATTAATGGACTAAGAGATCCTATTCCACTAAAACCAAAATGTTCAATTAGTCTTCTAATCGACTAGGAAGGGCAGCCCTGGTGTTCCTGGTATTTTTTCACAAAGGCTGAATTCATTGCAGAGATGTTTTATTGGATTGCATTATACTTTTATTGCTTCCGCCCCGTATTCGTCTGTGATGTAGGTGTCTGTGTCTCTGACCGCCTCAGGCTCTCTCTAAAATACTCAACTCATCTTCTTTACTGAGCAATAACCGCTCTTATCTTTTGTCTAGTCAGACCGAGTGTTAGAGATTGAAGAAAATAAGATAAATAAAACAGAAACAGGGAGGAGAGGCAGCAGCACTCTGACTTGTGACTCAACCCATGAGATTCAAGTTCTTCACGCTGAAAAATGACCAACAATTGATTTTCAAACAAGTCTCACCGTGAACAGATAATTGACTGACACGCTAAGAGACATCGGAAAGGATTTGGTTCTGCAGAATTACAGTCACAAGTGTGTAACACCTGAGACTCCTTCTAACTGGGACTGCAGCTGGTGGAAAATCACTCCTTGACAAAATTATACTCTGACGTGATGGCGCTTCAAATTGGTTCTTTAACTGGAGGTTTATATTCAAGGACACAGGCAGACAAACAAGATGCAGTATTGTGCTAGGTGGTAAAATCATCATTAAACCACTTGTGCTGTGCAGTCTAACACTGTTCAGACCCACAGAACTTTCTTTTAATTCTTAATGGTGGCTTCAAAATTCCCAAACGTCAATATTTGATATAATATAGTAGTATAGTATAGTATATATAAAGTCTGGTATATGAATATTTCCCTCACTGTATATACCAGATAACTTAAATTAATACACAAGTTAAAGCAGTGATGTCATAAGTATTTAGCAATCATTACATTTTAAATCCTAAAAAATAACACTTGATAATAAATAATAATTAAAAAGCGCCTTGTGGAGTTTTCTGGTAAACACACGTCACTTTTATTTTAATTCAGTATTTCTCATCAAAACACATTAGGCCTCATACAACAACCACTTGTATGAACAAATTTCTTCAGTGGCTTGTAGGAGTGATTTTGCCACATTCACAAATTGTCTCGTATAATGAATTTTCACTTAGATGCAAAAGTAATGTACACACCTGCCTTAGGAGTCATGCACAATTAGTCTGCCGTTATCCAAGCTCTCAAAGTTTTTCACTTATGAAATGTATATTTCATTATTTTAAAGCAATTTTAAGTTTAAAAACGCTAAATAGTTTACACTCCATACTTATGTTGACATCCTGTTTGACTCTGCAATTTGAACTATAAGCTACTATAATTCTAAAAATGAATTCTCATATAAAAATTTCACCGTTAATTTAAACTGGCTATTGATGCTATTGTATAACTCTACGATATCAATATGAACATCTTAAATAATTTAACCCCCTCCTGTTGCGTTCATCGATGGCCTTTCTATGGCGAGACGTTTTATATATAGCAGGTCCCTTTATTCTGCTGGTGACGCTGTTTAAAGTTATACACTTTCCATAATGGATCTCCGAACGCAAAAACTTCAATATAGGACATAAGGGGCAGGATGCATAGCCTTATAAAGGCTATTATTGGAGCGTTAATATGCTAAATTACAATTATCATGAACACACGCTCATTGACGCACAGATTCCATTCATCATGTTTATGTTGGTCATTAACAGAGTTATCTGGAGTTAGGAGCCTTTGCTGAAGCTGACATGGTACTCTTGTACGAGCCCACCGTACAAAAAATGTTATGATAATACAAAAATGTTCTTGCATGAGGTCCATTGAGTTTATCCTTGAAACATTTGCAAAGAAAATCCTTTTTAATACTTTGTCGCCTTCTTCATTCTTGCTGCTGTTGGTGCAGTGCTGTGTTTCTTTCTGTTTGGCCATCGACCATCAGCAGAATAACACAAACCCGCCGGCAGTAATGTTTCACATCACACAAGAAACAGAGACATACTCGAAAACATTGCTCCATAGTGCAACTAGTGGTCAAAATATTTCCCAGATTACCTTTGCGGGAGTTTTAATTTGCTTAATTTTGTTTTGAATATTGTATAATGGCTGATGAATATTTCATGGTAAAGAGAAATGCAGCTCTAAAGCCTCTTCAGTTTTTTAAGGGCTTTATTGTTTGGGACCTAAAATTTACAATAAGTCCATTACTTGTCATATTAAGGTTTTGTAAGATATAACAGGTACTTAGTGGTACTTTAACAAACAAACCTGCTGAGCTCATCTCCTGCACTCATGGCTTTTCTGTGATAAAGAGAGATGATGAATCCATGCTAATTCCTCTTTCATCACACCTACTCCTGCTCCCCAGCTGCCTCGCCTGTTGCTCTGAATACCTGCCTGTTTAATGTATTACCCGCCGTGCAGCCCCCTCTGCTTTCATCTAGCTAACCACACCACCTTGATGTTGGAGCGGTGCTTAATTCACGGCGGTTAGAGCATCAAACAATCTGCAATTCCAAACAACTACAGACACAAAAGTCCACCTGTGAAGTTGACGCCGACGGTATTGTATGAGTGAGATATTATGCGCATGCACCTGACAAATTTGTTAATGTTTGCATCATAAAAGATTTGTTTGGTGAAAGACCACGAAACAGTCTGATCAGAGGATTTTGTACCATTCGGTGCACTGCAGCAACCCTTGAAAATCACATGAAATATGATCGATCCAAAGTTCTTTTTCATGCACAAAACACACACTGCTGCATGAATTCCTCCCCTAGGTCCACAATATTTAAGCGAGGTTTAATGAGCGAGTCCAGCAGCTGACATTAAAGCTGTGGCGCATGGACAGAAGAGGGTCTCCCCGCCATCCTCAGGGACACATTGTGAAGTGATGAAAAATAGAAAAGGATGGTCACAGTTTTAATGAGACAGGGGAACTCCTCTTGCAGCCCCACGGTGCCACCCCTATTCATCCTCTCTCTTTACTCTCCTCCTCTTCCTCTAGTCAAAAGGTCTCCTCCAGGTCAGACAGCAAATAATAGATGAGGGTCTATTAATGAAGACCTCTCCTTCTTTTTATTCTATCCTTGCTGAAGAGCTGTCACTAATCCTGCTACAACGTTTAGCCGTCTCCCTCTTTAATCAAACAGCCTTTCAAAATGCAAGAACAAATGGCAGCAACAGCAATCCATCAGAACATTGAAGCCGCATGCATATCTGATGAGGAGTACAGTAGAAACAGCACAATGCAACAGCATGTCCATTTTTCTTTCAGGTTTTCTTTTTTATTTATTTTTACTTTGAACCCACTGACCCAACTTTGGAAAATGTCCACACTACTTTGTTTTTAAAGTTTGTTTTCTGATAGACTGCAGCGGCTGTGTGATTCATTATAATTTAATGTGGGAAACACATTGATTAAAAATTTCAATAACTGCCCATACTGTAGTGGGTGATAAACAAACGAGCCTGATATTAGGTTTAGACAACAGAGAAGTACAATGTGCTGATAAAAGCAACATGTGACTCCTAAAACATGATTGTTCGTAGGTCTATGGGTGTGTTTAATGCTTAAAGGAATAGGCTGACTTTTTGGTAAATGTATTCATTCAGTTGTGAAATAGTGCCTTTAAGGGGTACTGGTAGGTGGATTTTGTTACCTAGACCTCCAGGCTAACTGTTTCCCTGTTCCCATCTCTAGGCTAAGCTTAAGCTGGCTAGCTTTAGCTTACTTACTACAGACACAGACAGTAGTAATCTTATTTAATGCAAACCTTTCATTTCAACATGCAACATCTCTCAGTATTCTTAATTTTAACAATGTGTATCCTCCTGTGTGTACTCTATGTTCAGTAATGTTCCTGCTGTTGTGGGTGAGCTTTAGAGAGGTTTACTAGCGCTCTGTCTTCCGTCCTCCGCAGCGCCCTTTACCACCCTCCAGGGAGCTCCCTTTGAGCCTCTGGCTCTCCCCAGTCAGAGGACAGAAAAGTACCCCCCCTTCATCTGGCAAAATGACAACCACTGACAATAAATACTATCGTATTTGACTCAGGGCTGACTCCAAAGACATTTTGTCCTCCTGTGGCCAGCTGTTGGCCGAGCACTCCTGTGTAACTTCAAAGAGAGGTGAATAAAGTCAGGTCTGGGACAAATGGGAGGTGGATGGAGACGGAGGGTGTGATGAAGACGCGTGGATGTTGAGTGTGACAAGGAAAAAAAAAAAAAAAAAACACCAGGTCACTCTCATTTTTGTATGAAACACAGCAGGCATTGACTGAAGTTTGTCAAAGACGCAAGTAAGGACTATGTGCGGGTCCACAGTACTACATGACGTGTTGTGTAGTAAAGCGAGCGTGTCATGTAGCCTGCAAGCAGATAGACCCTTCTCCAGTGAGGGACAGACATGAATGATGTAACATACGATATCATTTTGGAGGCCAAAACAATAGGTGGACATGCATCAGTTAGCATGGAACCCCAGGAGATTACCGACTGCTTCATGCCCCGCCTCTCTCAGTGATTAGTTTTTACAATCAGCGGATGCAGATTGGAATTTACTGACAGCCCATCAATCACATCCTGATGCAATATGCTGAGCGTCTATCAGCACGTGCCAGTATCGAACATTGAACATATCGCACAGTCGAACTGCTCTCTTACACTCAGATACATCAGTAATGCTAATATATATATATATATATATATATATATATATATATATATATATATATATACTGGGAATTCCTTTCCTTGTTTTGTGTGCACAAATGCAAAAACTGCACAAACACAATCTCACAAGCCTGGGTTCACTGAGTTCATTGAGTTTAGCAGGCGGGAGAGGTAGATGCAGTCTCTCTCTCACCAAATCATTGCCTTCCCCTCAATACAAAAAGAGAGTGATTAATTAGTATGGCCGGCAGCTATAAAGGGTCCGAGAACAGTAAGTTGTCACCAGCGGTCCCGGGGGTGTCTCTCTTTGGTGTAGTTCAAAACAGACCACACCGCCATTTCCCTCGCAATTATGTGCCCACATATATTGAATGCTTTCCAAAACTCTAGGGGATAAACTGAATTTGTGGGTGGCGATTGCAACTCATATCTATGATTGAGGAAGTAATCACCAGAGGTTGTGAAGTTCAGCAATTTAACATTCTGATCAGCCGCACAGAGGAAACTCTGACTGTTGCCATCCAATAGCAGTGCAGAGCAGAAGGGAACGAAGAGTGGTCATTATTTTTGAAGGTGCAGTTTCAGTCTGACAGCTGTGAAGTAAACTTTGAACCCCCTCTACTGGATTTCTGGAGAAATACTGTCGTGATTTCCCTCGTTATTATTTACGTGTGCATTGGATGGCTTCTTATTTCATATGGACATTTAGTAAAGTATTCTTAATGAATTCCTCAATCCGTGACTAAAGTAGCCACAATTTTGGTCACCTCAGAGACAATAAGAGAGAAACAAATTAATAGATACTTCATCACCTGTCCAATAAAGATGATTGGTGGTTTATGGCACAATTAGGCAGAAGCAGGGAAGGCTGACCATGACATCCATCATAATTAGAGCAAGTGGTCCTTTAATGACAATGAGTAATATGCCAGAGAAGGAGGAGAAGATATGTGGTTGTATGGGTGGGAAAACTGCCTTTTTATAGTGCAAAGACAAGATTCAATCATTCACAAGAAATGTTTTATTAGTAGTAATCATAATAATAATAATGATGATGAGTATTTATGTCCTCTTTTTCTTAAGCAATCAAGAAGCATGCTGTCCTGTCACTGCTCTGATCTGTAGCTTCAGAAAACTGCTCTTTATAATTGCAATTATTTCCATTACTGATGGTGCTGTTATTCTTTATAAAACACCACTTTAATGTTCGGCTAGGTAGGAAGCCTGGACCTGGGGCCACCAACAGCTATGGATTTATTATGAGGTTTAGATATTGAATTGTGTTACTATTCTATAAAATAGGGCTATTCAAATGCAAATCCATTTACTCACTGTACACCAAAATAAGTTACAAAAGGCCCGCAGCACCTCCATATCCAACTCAACGGCATGCTACTTGCTTGTGCTTCTTCTTCTGAGGAAAACATTGTTGTACAACAATAACCTGACAGAAAAATGTTACTGGTTACGTTGCAGATTCAGATTTCACTCACAAAATATAACAATTCTAAATCTTTTCCTTTGAGAAATGTTTTCAGAGCCATTGCTCTTCTTATCTTCTTATAATGAAGTAAAATACTCTCCAGTTCTGAACTGATACTATTGCAGCATCTTTGCTAACCTCTTCGGGAGCCGCGATTGAGGTTTTGAACTAACTGCGCCTCTCTGTGTCATCACACACACACACTTATCCATGCCTGTAGTAGTAGCTCCTCATGGGACGCTGATTGGTCTGTTCTTAGTCGAGATTCGACCAGTCTAAGTATAGTGCTTTTTGATCTGGACCTGGTCCAATGTGGTCTAGATTTGATAAAAGCAGAGAATTCTCCCTGATTTGCATTTTCACACATTTTAAAGTGGGTTTCAGACGACGTCAAGACTTTACCTAAAGTGTCTGACAGGATTTAACAACAGCTAGAAAAGCAAAAAACAAGGGATCAGGCCTTAACTTTACCCTCAACTATGGAATCATTAGCTGTGAATCACAAGACAACTTCAGTGTTGTCAATAGGCATATTAGTAGCATGCTTTGGAATAAATGCTGCAGTTATTAGGTTATTAGTTATTAGAGCATGGATTTAATTAGGGGATACATTTTGCTGGTTGTAATGTTATTAGTTGTGTACACTCATCTAATACAGTTGTCTTTAGAAGGGAAAAACACACCTAAGTGGCAGGTTACTCACGGACGATTCCAGTTACCTGTCCGCTCGTGTTGACACCATGAAACTGAAGAAAAGTCCAGCTTTAACGTTATTAGACTTACTAAATAAAGAGCCGGGGGGTCTGCAGGTAAAGGCCCGACGGGCGACACGTTGCATTTCTTCACCGTGACCTCTGGAGGGCGCTGAACAATCGTGATGACAAATAAACTCAGGTGAGGAATATTTTGATAGCTCAACATAACAATAAGAATACCGGTAATCAGTATACATTTCTGTGTTATTTTCACTGAAATAATTCAATGTTACAATACAATAATATTATATAAAATATAGAAACAAAAATATGATCTTTATTTATTTATGATTAACTGGGTATTTAGGCTGCTAATCTATTCATTTTTGTCTTGTCGATTTGTTTTTTTTCTGCAAAATATATTGCTCCCGTTGTATTTTGATATTCAGTTTAACTTTAAGCTTCCATACTGATATCACCAATTTTAATTATGTATTTTAAGAATTGTAGATTAATCTTTTCCCAATAAATAAGAAAATACGTCCCATTAATATGATATATAATAACCCTGAAGCAAATCCTTAGAAAAGTATAGCCCTCAGTCTTGTGCTGACACATGTTTGGTGAACAGCAGATGGCAGCAACAAGACCTACAAGCATTTTAGAGTCTCTCTACCAGGAATCCAGAAGAGGAAGAAGAAAAAGGAGGAGGAGGAGGAGGAAGAGGAGGAGGAAGAAGGGGGAGTGTTTGTTTTAAAAGAGTGACTGAGGACACAGTGTCATATGTTGTGAGCTGTGAATGAAACCAGGTTTACTACATTGTTCAGGTTTGTACTTGTTAACTTTGTTATATGTTTTCAGAAATGTTCTCAAGTCTTTTATGGAGTCATACAGGAGCCTACAGCTGTTGGCTAACTAAAGGCTTGTCTTCTGTTTACAGTCACTGTTGCTCACTTGAGTCATTCAGTCTCTATCTAACTTTATAAAGTAGAAATGCACCAACTAGTCGTGAGGCTGATTTATGTTTCCTCGTGTCCTGCAGTCTGGTCAGATGTGGTCGAGGATGCAGCAGAGCAGCAGCAGCAGCAGCATCAGAGGGACTGAGTTTCAGCAGCTGTGTGGAAGTTGGGCCACCCTGTTGAACCGCGTCTATGGAGACCCCAAGGTAACAAGAAACCACCGTCACCTGTCAAACAAAAACCTTTCTCTCTTTTGTGTACATGTTTGCTTTTACATTATCAAATGAGAGGGTTTTCTATCTGAAAATCTCATTCTCTCTCTCTCTCTTTTTTACAGGTAGCAGTGCTGATGGACTCAAGGATCGGGCAGTACCTGAGCAGCCACCCTTTCTTGGCTCTCACAGTGTTGCTGTTTGGAGCCATGGGTGCTCTGCCTATCGGAATTTTCCTCTCTTTTGCCCTTGTGACCATTGTTATGTCGGCAGTAGGTTTTGTATTCTTTGAAGGTATGTGTAATCATGTCAAAAGCAATTTTCTACCTTCTACAATCTAAAATGTACTTGTTTGACAGCAGTAGCCTGTTTTTTTATGAACCAAAACCGTGTTTTTTCTCCATGTGTCTGCCAGTTTTCCTGTTGTTTGTAGGAGGGTTGACTCTGCTGTGTGTGCTCTCCGGCATCGCCGTCTTCTCTCTCGTGGCTTCAATCATCTTTAATGCACTTTATGTCACCATCTCCAACATCCTTAGCCGCTATTACCCGCAGCTGACAAAGGTAATGTACTGTTTGGAGAATTCACACCAAGGATTCAGAGGGTAGTAAAATATGACCACACATGATTTTATTGTATCACTGTTTTTAACCACACTGTCTTTTTTTATGTAAGTTCAGCCTTCTAGACATAGTAAACTAGAGTCTATACTGAAAAGTCAGTGATAAAATAAAATCAATGGATTTTAGTCATCCTCTTTTCTTAAATGATAAAATATTGTAAGTACATTTATATGCAAGTCAAGTTTATTTATTAAGCACATTTTGCAGCTGAAGATGCTTTACATAATTAGTTGTTGTTTTTAAAGTCACAGGTAAGAGAAAAAAGTGCATAAAACTTTGATTTAAGATAATAAAGTCTAAAATGACAGGTAGGAAGAGAAAAAGTACAAAAGTATAAAATAAATATAAGAACATAAGTATAAAATAGGCTAAATTACAATTAAAAAAGACATTGATAAAAAGATAAGTGCAAATATAACAATTACGTTATTAAAATCTGTGACATTGTTTCCACATTGTATTTATTTTCTTCTCTGTTGTCCTCTATTCCTGGCAGCAAGGTAAAGTCCTGGAGGATCAGGAAGAGTCCAAGGAGAGTGAAAGTGAACTGCAAAACTGAAGGAAATGTAGTGGCTCGATACTTCTTCTCTCTCGATTGTCAACTTTTTATGTGTAAAAGCTAAACTTTGCTGAGTGTCAGCAACCTTAAGTCAGCACTACTGAAGCTCTGTGGGTGGGATTCAGACCTTTGAATGTACCGTATGCAAACAATTTTCTAAGCACAAATACTCCCTGATTGTTACTGTCTCTAAAGCCTAAGTATTGTAAATACATATTATTTTCTAAAATGACTGAGGGTCATTATCTCTCAAAATGTAGACATATAATATGTCTACACCAGCCAAAGCATGGAATAACTAATCTTTCAACTGCCTTAATAGTCAAATGCAGAGGATTTATGCAAGTCTAATCGGTACTACATATTCTATATATGCATTATGGATTTATCCTGAAATGGTGTCTCATTTCAAGTAATTGAGTTAAAGAGAAAAATATGTTGACTAATGCCTTTTCAATTAATCCAAATAAGCCATGTGCTTTACCATTTTCCATATTGTGATTTTCAGTCTGTGTATGTTGTTTAGGCTTATCTCTGAAGATATATGAAAAAAGCTTAAAAATTGAATGTGAAAGTGGAATAAAGAAATCTTACTAGACTGACCAAAACTACAGATTAGTCAACTAAGAGGAGCCTTAAAAATAACTGTTACATGTTTATGTTTGCTGTTACCTTTAAAAGAGCACAATGTTGTACATTTGTCATGTAGCTTTGAATAAATGCTCATCAGGATTAACATTTGTTCTGGTCTTTTGTCCAAACGGAGATGGAGAAACCAGAAACAATGCATCGTTGGCAATATATAATATCTGGTATCTGCTGTATGGCACACATTGAATTATCATGTGGTATTACTACTTGTAACAGAGTATCTTTACAGTGTGGTATTTATACTTTAATTTAGAAAATGCTCTGAATACTTCCTCTATCACTGTCCATAGCACTACTAGTAGTCAAAAGCTCTATAATGCACCTTAAAAAACAAAGGTGTGCTTAAATAATTAAACAGCAACAGAGGGTGATTCTCATAAAATCTTTAATGGAGGTGATAGCATGCAAAAAAAGACATCAACAAAAGTTGAAAAAAATCTTTATGAATGACTAATTTGAAGTAAAAAAAAAAGTAAGTTATCAAGAGGCTTTTAAATTGAATATAAATGCACCCATTGAACATTACTCCTCGATTATAGACCAGCACCATGTCAAATCAGTTTAATTGGACATACAGTTAACACTTGAAATGTCACAACCAGTCAAAGTGATAAAGGATTTTAATGCAAAATATCATCATTAAATGATTCCTTATTGCTTTACTCTTGAAGTCATTGATGTCAACCAACAAGTCACCGTTTGAAGGTGTTGATGAGTGTTTTAATTGGGTCCAATGCTAGTGGAAACAAAGTTTGTGCTCTATCTACATCAGAAATGTGATGTAGCATTGTTCACATTAAAGCTGTCGGAAAATGTATGCATTTTATTTTCTTCAATACAGTAAGCCGGGGAATAAAAGATCAATAAACCTGTGAAAGGTTTAATTCCAAATAAGATATCCACCATTTGAAAATACTGACATCTTTGTCCAACTGATTGGTGACATTAAATTAATTTATTTCATAGTTTACTTGAGATGGAACTAAAAATCCTCTACCGAGTTTTGTTTACAAAAAGTTTCAGATTTATATATAGTTAAAATGTTCCTTTGAGCAGTTTTAGAAAGCAATGCTTTTACAAAATGCATGTGTGTTGGCGTGTAACTATTGTTGCTACTGTTGCTATTGGCATCTTTAAATATTCCCATGAGAAGGTACATGTATAACGGCATATGCAAAATAACGGCATAAAAAAAAAAAAAAAAATACTGGGAGAAAGTGAACATAATCCTCATCAGGCACTCAGATACATTACCTCTTTATCTCACTCTTTAATAAGACTGTACATTTGTGCATTTTATTACCAAGTCAAACAAGGTACTTCTCAACCCTATTTGTGACATTATAAAAAAAAATTAAAAAACAAGCGTATACACCTCAGATGTAGAAAAAAAAAAAAGCCTTTTCTCCTATTTTGAACAGCAATGAAAGAAGTTTAAGGCAAGATGCTGAACGCAGAAATCCAAAAGTTGACCAGGTGTGATTTTTGTTCAGCTCTGGTTTTTGTTGGCATTTACCAGATCCATCAGCAATCATCAAGAAGACTAGTGTTTTTCCCCCGATAGTTGGCTCTCTGTCTCAGGCATGTTTTGCTGTAGGTCACGAGATTACATGATGTCATCTCCACACCCCCCTGAGTCTGCTGGGAGTCTCCGTCTCCTTCTGCATGTTTTACGCCGGCAGGCTCAGCTTCTTGCCTTTCAACACTGAGGAGAGAGATAGAAAGATAGAGAGTCAGAAAACATCACTGGGCTGGAATATGTACATTCTCCATTAGATGATGTACACCACTTTGTAGTTCAAAGTGTCAGGGTTACCTTTTTCAAGGAGTTTTTAAAGGAGAATTCATTGATTTGTGTAACCACCAGTGGTTGTAAAACCAGAAGCCCTTTCATCAAAGTACTTCTAGGAAGTAGAGAGAAAATAACTCCCTTGTGCACATTCCTGTTTTCGTTTTCAAAAGAACCACAAAGATTTAGACTGATGAAATTTATAAAATCAACAATGAAGTGCTTGAGATACAATTTTCACACGGAAAATATAACACAGAGACATGTTGTTTTTTGTAATTTACCATTTTGAGTGAATGGAACGAGACACTCAGGAGGTGAAAAAGAAAACTAAAATCTTCCGTCTCCAAACCAGACAATCTGCTGAGTGTATTATGTATATTTATTACTGCTTTACAACATAAAACAAATGACTACATAACCTTTCCTTCTTTAATGTTAAAATGTCTTATGTTCTTTGATTGCAGTTTTGTTTTAAGTCTGTTGTTGTTCTTCTTAATGTGAAACTTTCATGCTGACGTCTTAACCAGAACTCACATGAAAGAGATTCAGCATCTAAATTGGAAATGTTTCTAGTTAACTGATATTAAAGACTTTCACTTGTTTTTTTCTCTAGAGTTCCTGGGCCATCAGAAAGTACGACCCAAAGACCTTTTTGGGGGCCAGAAGGAACGGAATTTGGACTCTAGTTTTCTTTTCCCCCATTATAAATATTTTTATGTTTTATTTATTTGTTTTAATACCCATTTTTTTAAACCAGGCGGAGGGATGGTTTCAGAACAGCCTTTTGGCTAACACTAGCAAATGTAAAGTGATGTGGATCAATGTGCATTATGCCTGAGAATAAATAAATAGTTTAAACAGCGGAAATGCAAATAAGCATTCCTAATGGAACAGGCTACAAGTAACAACCAACAAAATCCATAAAAGAATGTGAAATGATCCTCAACTAAATGTTTTGACTTTGCTCACAAGCTATTTTTTTTTGATGCGACTGAAAGCAAGAGGAAAAAATACACATTCCTTGTTTTGTGAGAAAAATGGATTATGAAGTTCAACCGAAGCTAACATGTGGCTACAGCAGTCGGAGATTGACGAATCAAGTGCGTACTTCCAAACTGTATTTTAGCACAAATTACCCTTTGTGCGTTTCCTGGGAGAATGAGTCTTTGCTGAGCTACCGTGGACGGACAATAATTCAAAGAGGTCATTTAGTGCTAAATAGACCACTTGATTCAAGAAACTCAGACTGCTAAAGCCCCATGTTAGCTTCAGCTGAACTTTACGATGAGGTGATGCAGGGAACAAGGACTGTAGAGATCCTACATTGAAGTTGTTCTAGGAATGGATTAGTTCAGGGCCAGTGTGGACTGGAGAAATTATTATATCAACCAATAACTCTTTCAACATACGTAAAGGCATTGTGTGTTGTGTTTAGATGGACTTAAAGTTCTTTTTACTGTAGCAGAATAAGCAGGAAACCCACCTTTGGTGACATAAAGGTAGAAGAAGTCACAGTAGAGGACAGTCTGGACCAAACCGGCCACAATGGCGATCATGTCAAAGAAGCCTTCAAAGTAGAAACGCCAGATCCAGTTGAAGAGATAGAGGGCCCGATACAGGCCCAGGCAGAACAGGTAGTGGGTGGTGATCGTCTCTGCCTCGCCAGTCTTGCTGATCATGAAGAGCTGCGGCAGGATAGCCACCGACTCCAGGTAGATGGAGAACGTCCACAGGATCTGATGACGGATGACATTAATATCAGTCATACTACAGTAAGATACGACGTTTCCAACAGGACTTTTCCTCATTGTGGTCAGCTCTTATGTCATGGTGTGACAACAATACAGGAGGTCGAACCCACCTCCAGGAGAGAGAAGTCATGGTTGATGAGAACAGCAAGACCCCCGACAGGAACAACCAGGAACTCCACTCTGAAACTGTCATGGTTGCCATCGTAGGTGGCCCTGAACTTCACGTAGATCAGGTAGACGGTGGCGAACGCACAGCCGATGTAGATCACCTAGTAAACAAAGCAGAGCAGCTTTTCATTGAAGGTACTTGCGAGATGTAAGAGACTTGTTTGAAAGGCTGCTGGTCAGAGCTGAGACGTGACTGGGGTCTTACCTTCATGCATGAGTTATAGAGGGAGATGAAGGCGGTGAGCAGATCCAAGTAGCGTGTGGTGAACACTATAGCGAACAGGATTTGGCTCTTTCCAGAGATACCTTTAACAGAGATATCGGGCAGAGTTAACATTTATGTTGAACCATCAGCAACTTCAGAACAGCTTCACAAGTAGTTTGTATAAAACATGAATCAAAAAAAGTGTTTCCTTGTTGAACGGTGACATCTACTGGAAACATGATGAATATTTATCTGGTAAATCGGCAGTCTCAGTCCTATTGGACTAATGAAAATGCATGTATAGCAACTTAATTTAGAGTCATCTTACTTACCTTACTAACTAATGGAATCTTAGTAAAAAAGCACAAACCGATTCAACAGACTGGTAGGCCTAAGAGCAACTGAAGTGCATGGATTTGTGTTGCAGAACTTACACAGCACACTAGACAGAGAGACAAGGGCCTAACAGCCAAACAGAGCCTCATACAACATCCTTTTGGTTCAAAGGACAATATCAGGCAGAGATGGACATCCCTCAATCATATTTCCATGACCTTTACCAAGCCAAAACAACACAATTTATACCTTGTTAATAAGCTCAACATGCTTTAAGATGCATACAGATCCATACTGGGTGGCTGAGTGGTGCGGTGGTTAGCTTGCACTGACAACTTAGCAAAAAGGTCTCTGGTTCAAAAATGCTGTCAGCTTCTCAATGTGGAGTTGTATATTCTTTGCATCTACGTGGCTTCTGTTTTCCCTCCCACAGCGTCAAGAGATGCATGTTAGGTGAAATGGAAACTCTAAAATTAAATTGGTTACTTGAGCTGATTCGTAGCCTGTGATAGCCTGGCAACCTTTCAAAACATCTTTGCTTTTACCTGTCTCTCTGCCTCTGAGGTTTCTAAGTCCCATCAGTGCTTGGGAACACTCAATATATTCTCTGATCCGCATTCTTCATGTGTGTGTGAACTTAATTTACCTAATATTACCATTGTGTAATTAAACTATTTCCATCTACTTTACACAACATACAGTACCAGTCAAAAGTTTGGACACACCTTCTCATTCAATGTTTTTTTTATTTTTTTCTACATTGTAGATTAATATTGAAGACATCCAAACTATGAAGGAACACATATGGAATTATGTGGTAAACAAACAAATGCTCAACAAACCAGAATATGTTTTATATTTTAGATTCTTCAAAGTAGTTGAATGAGAAGGTGTGTCCAAACTTTTGACTGCTACTGTATCTTGCATGTCTGTCAGTCCTGGAAGAGAGAGCTTTTGGTAAAAAAAAATGTCCCCCCTTTTAATTTATTAAAAAGGCAAATGTGAGTTGTGATTTTTAGGCTATAGAAATTAAATTGGCTTGATTTACAGATTATACATTTCCTAAAAGAATAAACATGTTCAATTTAAGATATAACTTAGATGTAAATAAAACGTAATATATCACCATGTTAGCCTAAACTATACATAAAAGATACATGACCTAAGATAACCCCCATTAACTTTGAACTTCAATCGACCAGCTCTGCGGGCCAATCACCGCACTTCAAATGACCACCAAAAAAAATGATATGTATATATGTGTGTGCTACAAGGTTCTGTTTACTCTTAATACATATAACATTGTATAAACAGATGGAGAAACTCAGCATGGTAAAAAGAAAAAAAGTTCTTCCGCAGCGAGTTCTAGAACGCCACGTCAGAAGTCAGACCAAAGAAATCGAGCACCGATGAGCAGAGCAAGAGTGAATGGATGGGTGGAGAAAGAAAAACCAAACACCTAAAGAGAAGGGAGGACTATCCCCCCTTCTAAAAACCTATATTGAGAAGCTCAATCCAATAGTTGAATATACAATATACAAAACAAGCAGTTACACCTGCTGCTAGAAGTGATGGGAGTCGCAAACATGTTGTTATCAGCAGTTAGCACACTGAAGCTAACGCCATTAGCCGTAGACTCCAATGAATGAGTGGGAAGCAGTAGCATGAAGCTAACATTAGCTAGCATGGTGCATGGTGGTTAAGAAGAGAGAAAGCGATTTAAAGAAAGGCAAAGTTAACGAGCAAGGTTGAGAAAGAGAAAGTGGCAGCACAGGTTATACACATCACAACCATGGCTCACCTGCACATGACCTGCTTTTCCATATTTTGAGCAGCAGGATGATGATAGCAGCCAGATGAGAGAGGTCTCCTGTCAGTCTGAAGATGTTCATTGTTGCAGAATGAAATAACAGACACTATATATATCTATATATATATATATGTGTGTGTGTCCCTTTGATCCTGTTAAGTAGATCGTCTTCACACTTAATGGTGTTTTGTGTGATTCAGCAGCAAGCCGGTCTGCAGGCTCCACGGGATTGAAAATATGGCGAGAGTGCAGGTCGACGTGGAAGGGGGCGTGAGAAAACACGCAGAGAGGTTTTGATTGGACCGAAATGTGACCGACAGGCCGGAGGAGACCCGCCTTCAACAAACTGAACGAGAAAAAAGGTGCAAAGTTTTGAGCCCTGAGTGAATGAGGAGGAACACAGTATACTGGGTGTGACCGGCTGGTATTTAACTATAGTTTTGATATTAGTGCTGCATTAAAACGACCCAGATGATGGGATCGATAATCATTGGGTTGTTATTACCAGTGTATTAACATGTGAGCAGATTTTTCATGATGAAGCTGGTCGAGGAAGAGCACATTTTCGACTTTACAACAATTCTCACTATTTGATCACACCATCATGTCATCATTGGCCCTTTTTATGTTTAAAATATTAATATGAAAAAAGACTAGGAATCAAAGCTGTCAAATATGGTGGCTCTGCAAGACCTTTTGTTTTGTGTTGCTGCTTTGTATTATCAACATCAGAGCCCTAAAGCTAATCTCCTTCCAAGTCATTCTATATATATATATATATATACACATACATACACATACATACATACATATATATATACATATATATGTATATTCAAAATATATATATATATGTATATTCAAACGTACACATGTATACATATATGTATATACATATACACATACATATATATTTATACATATATACACTCTATAAACATATATACATACATATATATGGCTAAAATATTTACATATTTTTTTATTTCCTTGAAACCTACCTCAATATTTAACTGTCTTATACCCCTTTATTAATTTTACAGTCTTTTAAGTGAACAATAATAGTCTCAGCTGTATCACCTGTGACGACCCCTCCTTTCCAGTAGGGGTCTATGTCCGGTTTGGTGGTTCTTTGTCTTTCAGGATGTTGATTGCTGCTGATGAGCTACACCTGAGCATCGTAGAGTCCCAGTCATAAAGACTCAGCACCTGAACAGGGATCTCGGCTCTCTCCTCCTGGGGCTTTTCCTTGGCTGACCCAGCTGCTGTTTTGTGTGCTTTGTTTAGTTAATGTGATTTGTTAATAGTATTTGTTAAATAAATGTACCTATTTATTAGATTTACACCCGTCTTGTCTCCTTCATGTTGCAGCCTGAGAGCCGGGTTGTAACACACCGTTTCTATTTCGCCTCCACACAGAGATGATGGTTCACTTCATTCTACTTCTTACAGAAAATTTTGTTCACAAAATCTTTCAACATTCTGACCATCGATCATCTGTAAATCTATTTGCACTTAATATCATAAATGCCATCGTTATGTCATTTTAATATGAACACAATGAAATGCCTCATGTTTATTAAAAAATCCACAGCGTTACCATCAAGTTTCAAAAGGATAGGAAAATACGTAGGAACAAAGAGGAAGTGCAATATACCCACTTCCCATGTTGTCAGCCTCATGCAAGTAATAGTGAGATCATTCACAAGCTTCTGAGCCTCAGACATGGACCGGTTGGTTTGCTTCTCTCTCCTGCTAAGCTACCTGCCAGTAACAGGTAAGATGTGATAAGAATTAGGCATAAAAGCTTATTTTCATCAGTAGCTTTCGTGGTTTCTCTGAAACATTTTTGAGCTAGAAGATGAATGTTTAATCTGTTCAATGCCTCTGTCTGTTCATTCCAGAGAGCATGAACGGCTGCTTATTACAGCCAAACGACACGATATTGCGGCAACCTGGACAAAGGGCTGTTCTCAAGTGTACCGTCAATTCACATTGTTCAGGCCTGCGTTATCTGTGGTTCAAGGAAAATCTTCGTCTAAACCTCAGTGACAAACAAAAGTACAGCCTGGACGGAGCATCTTTAAACATCAAGTCACTTCAAGTTGAAGACACCGGGATCTACCACTGTGCTGCACTGGTCCATGGAAACCCAGCATCTGGCAACCAACATGTAGGGTTGGGTACAACTCTTGTCGTTATGGGTAAGAGTAAAAACTGACAGGTGCTGCACAGATGTGTTGATTTAAGATTAAATTGGAGAGACAGCTTTTCTTTTGTTTTCGGCAGAAATTAAAACAATGTTGATGTACATTCTGTGGGCATCATTTGCCCTCTTGGCCATCTACAGCCTGGCGGTAGTGACACTAATGATAAAGAAGGTAAATTACTTTTATATATTAATCTCAAATGTTGTGTATTTTTTGAATTTCTCGAAGATCATACAAACAAGACTGAAACTGAAAATGTATTGTTGTGAAATGTGTGTTCCTCTCTGTTGCAGTATGGCTGCAATATGAGTGTCTGCAGAAGGATACGCAAAACTGACGAGGTTAGCTATAACTATCTGATTTTCTGTAATTTGTGTTTGATGAGTTACGAAATGGGGAAAAGAAGCAGAAAGAGGAACAGGAACCAACGTTTGTGTAAACTACTGGCCAGAAAAGGCTCTTGCAAAACCAGAGATGACAAAGCAGTTGTTAACCAGCTTTTCTTAACACCTAGAAGAAAAGAAAAAAAAGTCTACTAATTTGTTTTAAACTTTCCAAACAGAAGAACTCAGCTAAAAAAGATAAGTTTCATGATGTGCTGCAAGAAATGTACAGCAGAAGGAACTTGGACAAAGGCAAAAAAACTGTGAGCAGAAACCGTTCTCAAGCTGAGGTAAATGTTGCAGCATGTTGTGTTTTTCTGGGGGGGTTAACAGACAGATTGAGTAAACATGACACTTCTGCATTACCATCATTTTCATAAAGAATTTAATCTTGTTTCAGGCTGCAAGCTCTGAGGTCAAGAACTCAAATGAGGACATTTATGAAAATTTCTAAGTGTCATAAAAGGATATTAAATGACAGACTCAATCATCTGCGCAGAGAGGAAAATCTAAAGTCATGAAACACCTGACGGAGGACTCCATTATGTGACAGAGGAAGTGAGCTTGTTCACCTAATCTCGTGAAGTGAGACATAGCAACCACAACAGACACTTTTTCCTTTCTCTGGAATGTTTCAGCAATGATGGACAGACAGCTCTCTCTCTTAAGGCATTAGTAGTTTTATTTATGTTCTGGTGATTGTAAGTAATGTGGGAGCACCTTCAATCTTTTTTAAAACCGGGGCAGTGTTTACATGGGAAAAGAAAATACAGTTCAATTAAAAAACTAGCAGAATCACATGATTTTTATCTCTCTATTTAATTTCTCCTACAAATTTGTGATTTCATGATGAATTCATTTGATAGAAAATAATTTCAATTTTCAGGAATAGAAAGTAGCACATGTAATTTCAATTTTCAGGAAACACAGACCATGTTGTTCACTAATGAAAGTGGAAATCAGATGTGTGCAACAGTGCAAATAAGGCTATTAGAAGACAACACCAACTCCCTTGAGAGGATTAATAATATTTTGATAATATGAATTCAAGATTATATAACTATTGACCCACACCTTCTCAAAAAATACGAAATCACAAATTTGTATCAACATTCTGGTAATGGTTGTGTACAAACACATTTTTAAGCAAAAACACTGGAAATAAAAAATGATTATAAGTTCATCATTTTAAACAATGTAATTCAATTAGAGGCACATTACTGATAAATGTACATAGCAGTAGTATAAAGCAAAAGGTTGTATTTTTGGTGCTGTAGTGGCTTTTTCTCAATTAAAATAAATCTACAGTAAGGCAATATTTCAACAACCTGATGTGTTTGTAAGGCATTTTGCTGTGTCACATTCTGCACAATAACTATAACTAATAAAGTATTTGTTCACTGCAAATATCAACATAAAGAACCAGACAGTTAACATTAGAATTTTCTTTATGAAGTCAAAGTGGATGTTTACATGTCTTTGTGCATTTTTACACATTAAAAGCTGTGATATGAACTTTTTGATTTATACCATTCACTCGCAATGTAATTTGTTCAGAGTGAATTCTTCCCTTTCTCCCTTCTATCTCCTATGATTCAGCCTAAATGGTTTGAGCCATGTTTTGACTTAAAACCTGTAAGCTCTACTCAAGTATTGGTTATAATTTACAGAGAGACACAGGTCTGTATAAGGCCACACAGATCGATTAAATAAATGCATGTAAGAGCATTGAGTTTAATTACTGGCTGGAATTAAATCTGCAACTGCTAATTTTGCCCATGTTTACAGCAAAGATTATGGCATTTGCTGCGCTGCAGCCACTGATCATACAACCAGAAATCAACCCTGAAATGTCAAAATCCTTGCCTGAATTGAATATTTTGTACTTAGCTTCTTTTAAACTAGGTGCTCCGACATGGGAGGTAGTCTTGGACCTTTAGATGCTAAAGACATTTTTTTTAATGGCTGTTACCATTAATGGTATATACATACTCCTATATTCCACAAGAGTATGACTAACTTATCTCAACAATTGTTTTCAAAACTATCCTATTTTACATTCAGTTTCAATGTGTCACCAAGTACAGTTTATCTATTAACAACAAAATAGTATGTTTTTGATGAATTGGTCCTTTAATTGCAAAGCACAGCAATCATGTTCCTGTTAATACATAACATCCCCACCACCACACACACACACACATACATAGTGCATCAGTACAGTACAATCCTCGAATATACAGCGAAAGAGGGAACATAATCTCATACTTGGCAATAAAGAATTTGCTCAAATCCCAGCCAAACACTGAAGTTAGCTGTCAACGTACTTTCTGTCGACTGTGTGACTGTTGCGTATGGAAAACGGCCTCCAAGCGAGGGCTTGCAGAGCAGCGACACACATAGGCACCAGACACACCAAGTAGAACATGACGTTATTGAGACTCTCTGAGGCGCTGCAAACAAGGAGAAATGTTGTTGAAGTGTTTTTAGGTTTACATTTATTTATAACTGTGGTAATTTAGGTGTCACCATTATACTTGTTGCACACTGTTATGAGAATAATGTGAAAATGTAAATTTAACAATCTCAGCATGTCCGGCAGATGTTTAAAATGAAAGAGAGATAATGCATTTATTACTTAATTATTTGAACTTCATGTTTCTTCACTTTCATGTTGATTTTTTTATCAGATTTGTGATTTTTCACCCATACCCAACATATACTGCAAGTCAACTATCTGACTCAAAAAGAAAATACCATTCATAAAAATAACTGTTTTAATGTGAGTGGTTTTTTGTTAGACATATGTGGTTAGGCTCAAGTTTTGACCTTTAAGTTGAGAAGAAGTAAGAAACCCTCTGTACCTTTTATTTGAATCCCTTGCAGCGTCCTTCAGCTGTTCATATCCAAACTGGTTGAGGATAGTAATCACTATCATTGGGGCCAGAGACTGAGCCGGCTTAGTGAACAGGGCATTCGTCCCAAAGACCATGGAGGAAAGAGGGGAACTGTAGAGGGGACGAAAAATGATAAGATACTATATCACCAGTTAAATAACAGGAATATGTTTGATTATAAATCAAATCAATTGGCTTCATTAGATACATCATTCGGCACTGGTTACAAAAGTGTCCCATTGCCCAATTACATTTCTATTGTCTGATGACGTGCTGTAAATGTGTTTGTTAGGAGTGACTGAGTTTGCGGAAGTATGCTGATAATTATATTTGTTTTACCTGCGCTTGTACTTCTGCAGGTCTGTGTCAATGATGTCAGCCAAAGGCAAGCCAAAAAGACTGAAGGCTGCTTGGATTATGACCCTGCATAGAAGATAAGGGAGAGAGTGAAGGTATAACTCAATTAAAGTACAGGGATAATAAACTGTAACTATAAGACAAAGTGAAAGAATGTTAGATTCAAGTTGTAGGACCTCCTACATGTTAATGGTGAGGAAAAATGCCATAAAATAGTAGTGCTGAGGACCGAGTGCGAGCATGATGGCTGCCATTCCAGCTTCCATGTAGAAGGTGTAGAGGATTATCCGATAGTAGCCAAGATCGTGGAGCAGACTCTGAGAGCTCAACACTAACAGCTGGAATGGAGACAAGTATGTTATAAAGTGGTATGACAAACATGTTCTAGCTGTTGCATTCCAGTGCTTGTACAGAGCTCTGAGTTTGAGAGTGGGCTGCCAAAAGGGAACAAATTCAGGAGCTATTTTGTAAGTAACAGTCAGGACCTTTCAGATAATTGGAGGACAAAAGGACACAAAAAGCCACTGAGGGACAATACCTGTGGACAGATGAATCCCGCTCCATACATGAGGCTCTTGGCCAGTGATGGAAGCACATCTGGAGGAATCAGGTGCTCAGCAAATATCATGGTAAAATTATTGAAGAAAGCTAACACGAAAACCTGGAAAAAGTTCATGCAAACAAAAAGCATGAAGTCCCTGTTGCTCATAATTTGCCACGTCAAAGTTTTTAACATGGAAAAGGAAAATGCTGATTGATCGGATGTCTGGTCAGCAGACCTCAGTGCATGTGGTTCAGATCCTTTCTTATCGAAGCGACTCTCGCTGTGGAGGCCCGTGTAGAGCATGCAGACACAGCTCAGGACGGCAATCAGCACTGTGAAGGCTTGGAAGGACGCAAAGTCCTCCATGTTACTGGAAAACACGCCACAGAAGAGGACACTCGAGGAGCCAATGAGAGAAGCCACCTGGGAAATAAAAGGTGGGGGATATGAGAGGAATAAACAGTTACCCTGTTGTCTTAGATGAATACAGAGGAAAGATAGTACACAAAGCCCTCACCTGGCTGTACTTTACAAGTCTTAGTCGGCTCTCATGTTGGCTGGAAATCTCTGCAAACAACGCACACTGTGCCAGCAGCACAAAAGTCAGCATGCTGTCAAAAGCGCACAGCGCCACCATCAAGTGAACGCCGCTCAACCAGTCCCCGGGGGCGTAGGTCTGCCATGGGAACCAGGCTAGGAGAAAAGCCAGTGAGTAGAGGGGAGCGCCGTACAGGATGGAGAGACGTCTCTGAGAGCAGCAGGGCACCCTGGAGGTATCTTGCAGGTAGCCAAAAAGAGGGTCATTGATTGCATTCCACACCATGTACACCACCTGTGGAGATATTGATTTAAATGTTTCAAGTAGTGCTCACACTATTAAATGATAAGTCTATCAAAAGAGAGTTTTTAATTGAAGCTCGTTCCAGCCTCTCAAATTTGAGGATTTGGTGCTTTTCTCCAATTTACATGATTGTAAACTGAGTTCTTTGAGTTTTGGACAGTTGGCAGGATGAAATATGCAATGTGAAGACATCAGCCCACACTCTGGAAAATTGTAATGAGTATTTTTCTGATTTGCCAAAAAATGTATGGACTATATCAAAATCAGAATCATCTTCAATGGCCAGGTAGGTGTGGACATACAGTACCAGTCAAAAGTTTGGGCACACCTTCTCATTCAACTACTTTGAAGAATCTAAAATATAAAACATATTCTGGTTTGTTGAGCATTTGTTTGTTTACCACATAATTCCATATGTGTTCCTTCATAGTTTGGATGTCTTCAATATTAATCTACAATGTAGAAAAGAATAAAAATAAAAATAAAGAAAAACCATTGAATGAGAAGGTGTGTCCAAACTTTTGACTGGTACTGTATACAATGAATTTGACAAGTACATTTGACTACTATGTACAGATATAAATATATATTGACAAAACTATTTGTATCTCTCTCAGCTTTTCAGAGTAGCTCCTCTTTGCTACTTTGACTTCCGTTGTCAGTGTGTATCTGGCCTGGTTGTACAGGATCCTGTCAAAACTTCTGTAGGCCTCCTCCTTGGCCTGACGAAGCTGAGTTTAATTGTAAACCAGGGTTTATTATTGCTGTATGTGCAGAAGGTCTGATGTGAGATGTGTCAGTGAGTTCATGTGTCTAAAACAATGAATGATCCATAGTAAAAAAGATATAGCAGCTTAATCGATGTGATTTTTTTTTACACATTTGCATACAAAGAGCAGTATTATGTCAAGATAAAATACTTACTTGTGATTGGTGGAATGCTCCCTCTGATATCTTGTATTTATTAAGAAAGAGTTTGACATAGTAGAAGCTAAATATGTTGTTTATCATGCCAGATCCCAGTGTGGTCATAGCATAAGCCACAGCTGCAGGATTGAGCCCCAGGTTTACTAAAGCCATTGTCCAGGAGCCGGGTTTCTTCTCAAAGGACACGACTGATCAGGTAACGAAGGTATCAACAAAGTCACCTGTCGGTCCAGCTGCAGCGGGATGTTATCGCCTGCAATTAACTATGTTACACTGTTGTTTAGCATTGCTAAAAATGTATTGTTAAGAGCAAAAATAGTGCAGTTGGTCAATATTCCAGAGCAAAATGCGTTCAAATGTACACGATGTTTTTACTCGTGGACAGCACCAAATGTTTGCTGACACTGTTTCAACAGGAATCATGTCAAACACGATTCCTGCTGCTGGCGGGAAGAGGGCGGGGCTTCTAGATGACAAAACAAACGTCTGATTGGTCGGAATAGTCATTGGGTTCAATTTACCGCTTCGTGATTGGTCGAGAAGAATGGCTGTCAACAGAAACAGGAAATTAGGACAGAGGAAATGTTTGTGAACATATTCAACTGTTACAACTTTTTATTTTTTTTAAACTTTGATTTTTAATCGTGTTAAAATAACATGAATTTTCGGGTTACAATAAAGAGGTTTTAAAAAAAATAATGTTCTTTCTTGTATCTTAGCAACAGCTGCCACCTGCCGGTTGCTGGGGTGTATTTGCCACGTTGCTCTAGACAACGGGCTCAACTTAACGCCTCACACACACACACACACACACACAGACCGGGAGGATGTAACTAGCTCACAGTCCTCCACACACGCTGGTGGACGGCGGACGGCTTCTGACTGCTTAGCTGTGGGTCTATTTTCTCTCAGGTGGAGCTGTCACACAGACTCACCCCCCCTGCGGCTGTCAAACATGTTAACAGACGTGATTTTGGAGGAAGAGTTTGACAAGAGCGGAGAGGCGTGGTACGACCCGCGGGATCTTGAACACGGTAAGAGCGGCTCGGCTCGGTGGTCGCACCCTGAACTCTGTCTGACAGGCTGGTGTGTCACTGCTCCACAGACAGCTGCACATACAGACAGCAGAAGCATGAAACACTTATGATCACATGCATAAATAAACACTTGAAGTTGGCTGGTTTCTTATAAGTTGGTGATTAAATGGGGTTTCTCTGCACTGATGACATGATATTAGATTTAAGTCTATAGTAAGATAAGATAAGATAAGATAATCCTTTATCAGGATTACAGCAGCATAGGTTTTAGTGCAAACAAGAATAACAAGATAAAATAAAATAAAAAACAAGTATTATAAATAAGCAATAAAAATAGTAAAGAATCCACAATAACTGAAATATTATATGTACAGACAGAAAAACTAAAATGTCATGGGGTGAAGGTTGATTTGAGGGTTATCCCGAGGCTGTCACAGGTCCTGTGTTGATTGTTTTCTAAAATACTTGCAATCTCTGCAATACAAATACACTGTGCAATAATAGTTATTCTGTCTGTATATATAATATTTCAGTTACTGTGGATTCTTTACTGTTTTTTTTAATGCTCATTTGCTTATTTATAATATTTATTTTTGATCTTTTTTACTATGTCTCTTGTTTGCACTAAAACCTATGCTGCTGTAATCCTGTAAATTTCCACGCTGCATGACTAATAAAGGATTATCTTATTTTATTTTATCTTATCTCATGTGTGTCTATGCTGCTGACAAGTCCACAAAAGTGGCTTCAAGATAAAGAGACAGAATTATAGGTGGGGCACTTTATTAATGCACATTGCAATGACAGCAGGCAAGTCACACTTATCATGAAAAATAAATATTGCCATTAATAATAAGAAAATAACTTGGATACAACTAGAACCTGACTAATATGTGCTGCATCTCAAGGTCTGGGATTGCGCCTGCATAGATAATAGGATTATTTGTAAATCTAATATACATTGTGTGTGTACTCACAGGTAGAGGTATGTTACAATACAGAGTTATGAGATAGCAAAGAGCTAAATATGGCAAGATCGTTGGAAGGCGTGAAAAGTTCAAGAGAACACTGGAAAGTATCGGAAAGATTAATAATAGAAAAATTATAGAACTGAACTTGTTAGTCGATTTGATCAAATAATAATCATCTAATAGTCAAGGAAAAAATGGAAAACATTTATTACAGTCATTTTTTTTAGCAGTCATTCGGTGGTGCTGGCTTTTTAAGTGTGAGGATTTGATCATTCTTTTTGGCATATATGAAAATAAATTGAATGTTTGTGTTTTGGCATGTGGGACAAATAACACAATCAATTTGAATTCACCACCCTGACATCTGGTAAATTTAGCTAACCATTTTTTTTACTATGTTCCAGCAGTCAGACAACAATAAACCAATCAAGAAAATATTTGGCAGATGAATCAATAATGAAAAGAATTATTAGTTGCCGATCTAATTAACTACTACCCTAAACACATTAATGAGTGAACAAGTAAATGAGCAAGTGAGCAGTCTGTCCAAGTTGTAGGGGAAAAAATCTGTCCTGATTCAGAAGTGGCTCTTTATACAGAGTGTCGGCAGCAGGAAGGGGAGACTTCCTGTTGCATTTTACAGGGGAGCTTAATAAAACTGTTTTACTGTTTGGAGTTTAAGATAAACAGTTTGTGCAGCATCCCCCTCTCCGCTACCAACTCTTTAGAGACTTTTGAGTAGGACTTGAGGTTGTTTTTCGGTTGCCACGTGACATGTTTGAGTAAATCACCGGGCATACACTGCTTATTGCGTGAAACATTCATTGCATTGTTATTAAAGCAGTCCCACATAGGACATATTTCACTTCAGCTCAGAGGCCGATTCAACAATGTTGCTGGAAAATGTCCAGACTTTAGAGAGAATTTAGTCGGAGAAGGGTTCACAAGGAGATCCCAAAGCATGCCTTACATTCCTCTGTGCATGAGACAAAGAGGTGGCTGTACCCTTAACACGTCTAGTTCTATCCGTTGCCTGAGTTTGGGCATTGAATCGTGTGTTTACATGTATTCCTGTGTTTTGACAGATCTCCACTTGGCAGCGGAGCTTGGGAAAACCCTCCTGGACAGGAACCATGAGCTGGAGCAGGCCCTGCAGCAGATGTACTCCACCAACCAGGAGCAGCTGCAGGAGATAGAGGTAATAAATGTTAGGACGGGAACTAATCAGAGTTCTTGAGGCTCGAGCAACACTAAACTCGCTGAGGACAGTGTGTGAGCGAAGCATATCCATTTCACCATGCAAAACATGTGGCTTTACAGTTTATCATCCAATGGGAGTTTCATTGTGAAAAGTCCATGTTGAGAGATCTGAAAACTTCCCTTCCCTTCCAGTGAAAGGGAAGTGTCATTGTGAAGTTCTCTGCCCTTTAAATAGGCGGGAGTAAAAGATAATCCTGACCAGTCTGACCTACAGTAGAGAGCCTTCAGTCTACCTAATTATAGGAAAACTTTCACCAGCTTATTTGCCACCTTCCACCTTTTATTTGGACACTGTTCAAGTAACCAAGATCTTAAGGATTTGCTACTAAATGTTTATTTTTTATTCATATATAATCCCTAAATCAATATAAAATCAAACTCCCTGGCAGTTATGTCAGTCTACCCTAAAACAGCAGAGCATGGATTTTGTTTTACCTCTAGGTTTTCAGGTAAAGCTTATAAATAAACACATTAAGGTCTTTTGTTTCAGGGTTCAGACATTTCATTTTGGCTTATGCAGACAGTGCTAAATGATCTATTTGAGTTGGGCATTACATGGCATTAAGCAGGCCAGCAAAGATAAGAGCCTTAATTTGTCTCCGGCAGTTGGAGGGCCTGTGTCTTGAGGATTTATTGAGGTTGATATGGTAATCCCCATACGTCTCTCTGACCCTCATCCTCATGCAGTGTCCGTCACCGGTCCTACCCGCTGCACTAATGACAGTCTCAAGGAGACAGGGCTGTGCTGCTGCACGAGATAAATTGTTGCAATGATCTCTACCAGAGAAAAGTAATTTAGTTGAAAGAAGAGACGGGGCTATTGCAGAAACATCTTAGTCGATAATGGGTACATTCTTGTCAAGCATGCAATATAGCTCACAGACTCATGGTATATTTCTCTGCAACAATATTAGGATTCCTTTTAAAGGCCCATAATTCGCAGCTCTTCGCTTCTAAGGAAGCCTTTGTTTGTTTGGTAGTAAAATATATATGCCAGGGATATAAAACCAAATGTTAATGTGTGTAAAACTTGCTACCTCCTCTCTGTCTTCCCTATGGGTCAGTTTTAACGAGGTTTTGAATAACTTCAAAATAAAATACAAACATTTTTCAATACAATTTTCAAATGTATTTTTGTTATTCGTCAAACAGCGGAGAACCACAAAATTATTCAGTCTGCAATTATATAAAACAGAGAAAACATGCACATCAGTTTTACCTGACCATTGCAGATTAATTGATTTATACACATATTATTTATTAACGAACCTCAACATCTTTGTCATTTCCCATTCACTCCCTTAATCACTAGCACTTGAACAAGCAGGTGGACCTGCTGCGTCAGATGAACGACCAGCACGCCAAAGTGTATGAGCAGCTCGATGTGGCCGCCAGGGATCTGGAGCAAGGCAACCGGAGACTAGTGCAGGACAGCCGCCTGGCCCAGCAGAAGATCCACAGGTCCGTCTACCAGCTATCAGTGAATTTGTCTTTTTAAATGATATTTTACATAATTAGATATCAACTATTTGATTGAGTGCAAAAGTTCAGAGCCACATTCTTCTTTCCCCATCAGTCTAACAGAGACTATTGAAGGGCTTCAGACCTACATGGAGGACCTGCAGACCCAGGTGGAGGAGCTGAAGACCGCCCAGGCAGAGCGAAACAAAAGAGAGCTGGCAGAGCAGCGACGCAACCTGGGAGCACAGAGTGTGTCCTGCCTCAAAGAGCTGTATGACTTACAACATGACAGGTATTTCATGTGTGCGTGAGTCATTGCACATATTCTGGTGGACAGTGCTAATAGCAGAACCACGGGATGAGACAGAGGGACTTTTTTCAGAGAGGGGAAAATGTGCAGTAGATCCAGACAATATTGTGAGATAAAGTCACAGTAGTTTTGACTTTAATTTGCCGACAACATATTCAGGTGTATCTTCCTGTTGTACATGTAAACGCTCCTGTCTGATCATCTCTTAACATCAGTGCACTGCTGTCTTAGCCCCTTGTATGCTGACTGGACACCTACGGGTCACCCAGAGCCCCACCAGACGTCCCCCTCATAATCCAAAGGAGGAAGTTAATCCTCGAATATTGTCAGCAGCGTAAACGTAGACAGAACTGTTGCTTTAACTTGATATGTATCATGCTATGTGTTTGATGTGCTTTGGAGAGAGCAGATTTATTGTTTGTAGGTCAATAAAACAATTGATAACCTACATTACATAACATTAAGTAGTACGCCTCCTATGTTTCTGTATATATGTATACAGAAAATGTGTTAAATGCTCCTTAAATTTGCTGCATAATAAATGAATAAACCCTTTATTCACATTTGGTTTCCTCGATAGAGATTTGGCACTTTATGATAAATAATCTCAGCACTCTCCTTTACTTCATTAAAAGCATAGATGAATAGATTTTTTGCTTACCCCAAAAGAGGAGCATGTAGGGGAGGTGAATTTGGGGTTTTTTCAGCCCTGAGTGGTCTTCCTCTGAGGTTGCCAAGTCCCCGACAACCAACAACAAAACAATAAGACAAAATCTGAGTAGAAAGCCGAAACCCAGGGGAAAAATAACTACGAATCACTTGCTATTAGACACTTTTAATTGAGGTTTTAGTGAGTGAATTAAACTAAAACTGTAAAAGTAGGCCAAAGTTAAAATGAAACCCTCAGCTACACCTCTGTTTCCATTTAAATGCAACCATTCATGTATTGTGGAAAGTGCTATTTTCACACATTCATTGACATTTCCCTGTCCTGGCTCAGGCATCCAGCCGACGACAGTCTGCGTGTGGACGGACTCTGGTCTCTACGGGGCTCTTTCTACGACAGAGACAGAGACAGACGCCAAGACCCGGAGGAGGAGAACGCGGCTCTCCAGCGCTCGGTCCAGACCCTTCAGAGCCAGATAGCTGTGGAGCGGAGCCGCAGGGAGGCTGCAGAGCGTGAGAGCGAGCTGACATCCACGGAGAACCAAGGCCTGGAGCAGTCGCTGGCCTCGCTGGCCGGCTGCCGAGCCAGGAGGACGGAGCTGGAGGCCGAAGTGGAGCAGCTGCGGCTTCTGTGGCGCGCCGACTGTGCCAACAGGTAGGCCTGACTTGTATACACACTAGATTAAAGTTGTTTTAATGACTGACACTTAGTAATACAACATTTGACATACAGCACAGGAACATACCTATAATAGGCGTAATTATTTCCCAAAATGCTTGAGACTTATGCATCCTTGTCTCCTCCACTCTCCCCAGTATCAGAAGACCGGAGCAGCTGCTGTTGCCTGATACAGTATTCTTTGCCTCAGAAGACAAACCCAGCCCGGGGCAGGATGAGATCGAGGAGAAGGTAGAAAAGGATGAGGAGCAGAGACAATACACTCGGCAGAGGTGTAACAGTGACAGCGTTTTGAGAGCGGCGACCACAGACGAGATTCGCCGAGGTCACGAGCAGCTTTGCATAAGGCGAACAGAGGCGGTGAAACAGAGGGGCATCTCTCTGCTGAACGAGGTGGATGCACAGTACAGCGCACTGCAGGTGGGGTATTCATAGAATGTCCGGTACAATGTATGCATGATAAATATTCAAAAAAAATTTTATTGTCAATTAGAGGGTTTGTTGCAAATTTTCAATCTTTGAACCTTTTTTTTTAATCCTTTATTTGACTGGTAATGTAGACTGTTACTAGTGTTAAAGACCATATATACACTTCCCTAAAATATGTTTGTTGTTTAGGTAAAATATGATGAGCTGCTGCGGCGGTGCCAGCAGACAGACGGGCCCAGCCATAAAGCCGTGCAGACGCCCAACGGTGCCTCTGCGAGCAGCCGGACCCGCCGTCGCCGCTCCTCTGCTGCTCTGTCAGATCTGACAGGGGTTCTTGACGGCCAGCAGCCCGAGTACAAGGCTCTCTTCAAGGAGATCTTCACCTGCATCCAAAAGACCAAAGACGACCTCAGCAACAGCAGTTGTCCAGTCGAGAACAGTGATGCCCACGGCTCTGCCAGATGATTGCATCATTCTTGCACTAGTTTGTCTGTCAAAGTATTTTTTGCTATAAGAAAATATCCAGAGGTGCAGTATTTTTGACAATTGACAATCCTCTTATCTCCGGTCATTTTGATACATCTATGCTTTTGTTAGTCAGCACTGTTCCTTTAATTCCGTCCTTATCATAAAATGAAATGTTATAAAATGTGTTACATTAAGCAGCTGTGTGATTTGGAGTAAAATTACATTTTGAAGTTTAACAACAAATTTGAAAGAAAAACTATAGATGAAAGAATAATTGTATTGGGAGATATTTATAGTAAGAATAATATATACTATCTGATCCTCCGCTAATAAAAAGTACAGTATTCTGTGTTTATGTAATGTTAATAACCCTGTGACCATTTGATTATTTGGTGCCTGGGAGAGAAATGCACACATGGAGCATTGTTTGTGTGTTTATATAAGTTTGAGACGTAGCTGTTATGTGTAACTTATATAAACAGGAATGTTGTAATAGGATGGAAAACTGTAGCTTTGTAAAAACTAAAGACTCAGGAGTTTATGGCAATTAGCTTAACAGCTAATGAGAGGTGGTTTCGTAAGTTGGCAATAGTTGGTTCACCGGTTGAGGGTCATTGGCGTGTCACCAGAGAAATATCAGTGGACACTGGAATACTAAGAGAATAGTTAGACACATAACAGCTCTGCACTTTTTATGACTGAATCACATTTTTTTTATTTATTTGTTTAAAGAAGTTTAGTAAAGATTAAAATATATTTATTTCCTTTGTCGTTAAATATGCAGAGCAGATCGGTCAACAGAGTAAGAAATACTTCACTGAGGTGCTTATTTTGTGGATGTTAATATTCGGTTTGGCGCCGGTTATGGAAAAACAATACAGATGCATAATGGAAAAAAAAAAAAATTCCCTTGTTTATTAACAATTTCCTGCTTCTGACTTGGTCATTTCCTGCTCTTAATGTAGAACTGATATTTTGTTGATCAGGTTACTATGAACAATCGAAACACTTTCACTTTCCATGAGATGTGATGCTCATGTGAAAAGAGATGCTTAAATAACTATGCTGATGTATTTAAATACAGTTGAGTATAGTACAGCATTTAGCAATATGCTGTTTTGAAACTGTGAAACTTTTCTTCTAACTACTTATTAAAAACATTAATGCAGGAGCATTGTTGAGTTTTTTTGACATAGTACACTATGATTTTTTTCCTACTTTTTTGACATGCTATACTGTGACTTTTTAGTAGTTTTCATACTAAAGTATGACTTTTTTTTTTTTTTTTACATGCTATGCTATTACTTTTCTTATAACTTTTTACGACATACTATACTATGATATTTTTCGACATACTATACTATGACTTTTTAGCAATTCTTTGAATTTCTTACTTCTTTTTTGGAAGTACTATACTATGACTTTTATTTAATTTTAGGACAAACTATACTAAAACTTTTCTTTGACATGCTTCACTATGACTTTTTTATAACTTATTTCAACAAACTATACTGTGATTTGAAAATCAGTGCATGCATCTGAAAGCTGAGTTGTATGCGCTGTTGCCAGAGAGAAAGCATCACTACAAAGTTTGTGTGTGCAGAGATGTTTCAACCTGTCCTCCCTGCAATGTGTTGCAGAAACCAAAACAAACAACAGCAGAGAAGCATTTTCTCTCCTACCGAACCGAGAGGAATCCTCATTCTTCAAGTCCTCCAATCCCCCAGCAAACTCTGAGGGCCAGCAAACAATTAATGGGGCTTTGTCTCTTTTCATAATTAGGTTTTGCATAACTGAGATTTCCCCACCATTCTTTCAAATCCAATAAAGCTCCAAACAAGGGGATTGCATACCAGCATGCCTAAATGGGACAGGACTCAGCAAGACCGTAAGCACACAAGCAGACATCATACAAAGCCATCAGCGTAACAATCAGTAGAGGTCTGGGACAAGAAGACAAAATATATTGTAAAAATGAAGCTGCACAATAACAAGGAAACTGTATTCACAAAAAACTTTAGCGTTAAAGGAGATGGTTGTATCTGCAGGTTGTCAGGCTACGCGGCACGCTCCCTGAGATGACTTCAGGGATTAAAGTGAGGGTTGGTAATCTTGACAAACTAACAACAGTGCACTAGAAAACCACGGCCAGTGTTGCTCACTCTTTTCCAATGATAGTAGCTTGAAGCACTGGCAAAAGTTGCTAAATCTAGCGAGAAAGTTGCCAAGTCAGCAACACTGACAGCCCACACCTTCAGGCCTCCTTCTAAAAGCCACTCACACACAATTATAATGACTGTGAACAACAGACAGGGCTATTGTTAGGACTCAGTTGTTAATCCAGCAGTTTGTGGAAGACTCCAGTGAGGAGCAATGAGTGCAAAGGCTGAGTGTGCACAGGCGGGCAGGCAGGTAGCTGGGCTTCTTGTGATTCATTGATTCCTGTCAGGATGTAATGAGAACTTGTAATGAGAGAAAATGTTTTTGAAGAAGATTACCAACCCTGCCTTTAACATACTCATTATCTCAAACCATGATGTTTTCCTAAACCTAAGAAAAGTAGTTACAGCACCTAAACGTTTGAGCTCTGTGCTCACGTAAGCACACTTTTGTTGATTAATACCATGGTGTACCAACCTAAAGGTGGGACCAAATCATGGGCTGGTGAAACCAACTGAGAAGGTTGGTGCTTCCAGTGGAAAAGTTAGTCCAGAGCCCTTTTGGTTGCATCCTCTAAAAGTGTGCCAGTGATGTTTTTCACTACCTTTAACTTGATGAGATTCTTCACTTTGCATCAGTCTTCCTCTGTGGGCCTCATTGGGTCACAGCACCTGCAGGAACACCACCATCCTCCTTAGCTTCATGGTCTCACAGCAACTCATTCATCCTCCTATACCTATTGCCCCCCTTCTGCTCTTCAATTTGTAAACTCTTCATCCGCATACTACAATCTATGGTATACTCTAGCTCAAATAACCACGGGCAGTTATCCACATGCTGTCTGTACTCCAACCATAGACTGTATATAATAAGACTCTGCCCGGTTAGGGCATATACCTGATATATTAAGAAGTAGCATTGATAAATAAGAATATTATGGAGGAGGTGCACAGCGGTAGCGTGGCCGAGTGGTCTAAGGCGCTGGATTTAGGCTCCAGTCATTTCGATGGCGTGGGTTCGAATCCCACCGCTGCCAGCTCTTTGCTATTTTTTTATTTGTAGACAACCAACGGATGCACGAATTGGGTCAACAAACACTTGCGAACTAAGTTACGTAACAGGTCACGCATATACCTTAAAGCTAATGTTCCTGCTACAGAGTATTACTAGTCTATGATTATTACATGCGACTGGGAAAATCTTTGATAGAGCAAGGGCACACTCTTGTGGCAGTCTATAAGATCCAAAACAAACCAGCTTTGTTCTCCAACGTGCCATGCTGGATCTGGATTTTCAATTTAAGAATATACTTTTCACTGAAGTAGAGGAAAGAGGAAATTTATTGTTTGTATTCATTGTTACTGCTTTATTTCTAAAAGTGTACAAAATGAGTCATTAAATACTAATTCAACTCCAAATCAAAACTATTCTTTATCATAGAACTTGGACACATGCTTTAAATACAATCAATAAAATTGTATTATTTGTAAAACAAAGTTAGAATTTTTTCCTTTTCTATTGAAAACATAGTACTTCAAACGGTAACCTAGAGAAACAACATTCACACAACTCTAATACATTTCAGCAGACTCGTAATATGATCATTCAGAAATCAGACACGTATACCAACATCAAAAAGATGCAAGATATTATCACATAACCTGATGTTGTGAAGACTTATGTTTAGGGAGTGGCGAGAAAATACATCATCAAATATTTAATCACCTAACTATCTTGAGACAGTTTATTGTCCCGCTGTCCATCCAGTACTTTTACAGTGAACATTGTTTAGTTTGGAGAGACTATGCAGGATAGCACCAGTAGCAGCAGGCTGAGGCCCAGCAGCAACATGACGAGGAGGTGTCGGGGCGACTGGGAGGTCCAGGAGACGCTGAAAAGAGCCGAGCTGGATCGAGTCTGTCTGGATTTCAGGTAATGCTCCACAGAGTCCACGAGGCTGTAGCGCTTTGGACAGTAACCCAGCTCTCGACGGGCCTTGTCGATCTTGAAGGTGTGGCTCACAGCTATGCTCCTCACCTGCATTGGAGGACATTTGTGTTAAATGTACAAATGTGTTATCGAGACAAAAATCTCTTGAGGCAAAAAATATCGGGTTAAAGGTCATACTGTCAGGCTAATGGTTCACATTAACCTCAATTAGGCAGACTTGTTTTTTACAATGTGATAGCCTGTGACTGATGGATGCCTCTGGTTACTGCATCTTCTTACCACTCAGGGATAAGGTGTCTGCATGTGAAGTGACAGAAGAGTTCAAACAGACGTCAGTGAGTCAAGAAGAGTTCCTAAAAGCTATTTCCCATTTTCACATCTCCCACAGAGTTCTTTTTGCACATGATGTAAAACTGCTTTAATCAGCAAACACTCAAACCAGTTTGTATGGATCCACGCGTATATCAGCATTGTTGAACACACTGCAACCACTAACTGCAGAGTCCTGCTCATCCTGCCTGACCTGACAATCCTCCTGACTCTAATTATCTCCATCTGATAGCTATGATTTAAAAAAAAAAAATTGGCTTTAATTTTCCCTCACTTGAGACGTATCAGCATTAAAAAGTAATCCATTGCTGCGGGCATTACCTCACTGAACTCAGGACAAAGTGTGTAGTTTGAGATGTTGCTGAAGTGGTAGTGATGTAAGGAGGTGCTCACATTCAAGCCCTTTCATTCAACATAAATCTTTAAAAACAGGTCACACATTGCCTGAATCATTGACTAAATCAGCTGGGCACTTTAGTATTCAGCAACCCTTACTTAAATTTGTTAAATAGTGCATTTGCCTGGGACTATTTTCAGCTGCGTATTAAGACGGCTATGAGTGATCAACTCAAAATAAACTACGATGATCATGTTCATCTTAAAGAAGGAACACGTCTCCCATGGCACAGGGGAATAAGATACATCAGACTTTGGCAACAAAGACAACACTTGTTAGTAGTATCAATTAATTGTTGGTTTGGGTCTTTTCATTGAATTTGTAGATAATAAGTATAATATAGAACATCACCATTAAGCCTAATGACCCGCTGAGTACTGAACCATGATGCAGCTCTCTGCAGCGTCTCAACTGTCGTTGATTTGACATTTGAAACGACATCTTCCTCCGTGTGTTTCTGCAAACCTGAAATTTACGGGGAGGAAAAAAAACACCTCTGGCACATAAAACCTGAGAGTTGGTGGGATCATTTGAGCCCAGCCAAGAGGCCGTCTGACGCCGCGCACCATAGCAACAGCCACCGTACTGAGGTCACTTCCTGCAGACTCTATCTTAACCTTCCCATTCTGACACTCAGCGGTTTATGTTTTATTCACAGCACAATCAATCGATCCCCACGTGCCAGCAGCTGTCTGACACAATGAGCTCCAGGTGCAGGCCCACGGGCTCAGCTTTGGTTTCGGTCTCATCACTCATTTATGAGGACCTTACAGCCCGAGACGGAGGCTCCTTGAGATGCATCGTAAAGATAGGAAAATACTCGCCCTAATTAAGTCTGTCGTCACTGTTTTTTAGGGAGAGACTTAAACAAGAATCTACTCATGAGAGAGCAGGTAACCGATCTCCAACCAGGCGGCAACCTCCGGGTCTGAAAAGTGAAGCGGGTGTGGAAGTGCCTTAAACTTGTATTCTTTCTGATGGCCAGCAGGGGGCGACTCTTCTGGATGCAAAAAGTCAGACTGTATTGAAGTCTATGAGAAAATGACCTTTACTTCTCACTTGATTAATTACCTCAGGAAACATTGCAAACATGAGTTTATGCTCTCGTTCGCTAGTTTAAAGTCTTCTTCAATACAGCATGATGTTTATTTAGTAAATGATGGTCAAATTAAGAGTAGAATAGATGATAAAGCGTAGTATGCTTTAGGGCGCGGCTAGCTTGTGTTCATCCACAGCTCCACAGTGTTGTAGCCTTCACATGTCATCCTGATCCAAAATGCACCTCACTTAGTTCATTCAGATCAGACAGCTGGACGAGCTTATTGAAGAAGATGAGCGAAGTCTGAGAGAAAAAAATAAAAGTTTAAAAAGGTCAGCAGAGTCAGAAAGAAGTATATTTACCTCACTTCTGGTAAAGAGCAGGGGAACTCCTATCACAGGTCTCAGAACTAAATGCAAATATTCCACCAGGAAGGCTGAAAATAGAGAAAAGTATACAACAGACAGTTACAATATGCCAAATAATTTGCCAAATGAAATATAAGGGATATCTGAAATGTGTACTAATTTTAGAAAAAGGGAGATGAGCTACCTGCTGAGTAGACGAGTGAAACAGGAAGGTTTATCAACGGTCTGCTGTAGCCGAGCTTTTCAAACTGCAACAGCAACATAGAACACTTCTTTTGAGTTTTGACAAGCATTTCAATGTGAACTGTAAATATCCTTTAAACTTTTCAGGATTATGGAGGAGTTATTCTAAATTATTTTTTAGTGTCAACAATTCCTGTGAAAAGGCCAAAACCAACAACTTTCTAATTCTCCTACCCAGTCTGCAGCACTCAAGCCCGTTCATTCTGATTTGTGGATTTGAATGCATCACAAATAAATATTTCATTTTTAAAAGGCTTAGTAATTTTCTAAAACAGCGAGGCACTGTAGTTTTTAGCAAACTTACAACAACAACTAACAACTTAAACAGGAGTTAAAAGTGCTTTTGCTAGGGACTATTTTCAGCTGCAGATTAATACACATTTGGAGCCTGTGAGTGTTTGAAGCAGCAGGACGGTGTGGAATGTGTTCATTATCTTAAAGGAACATGTCAGAATATTGTGCGTTTTTAGACAAAAATGGAGCTTTACAGCACTTATATCAATCTATCAAGCTTTGGCTTCACGGACAGTACTTGTTAGTAGGATATATTTATTGTTGGTTTTGGTATTTTCATGAGATTTGTTGACATAAACAAAAATATAGAATATCACCCACCTTATCATTTAACTCACCAAAGGTGTCAACCACTCAAACAGATTCACGGAAACTCCATCATTAATGAAATAGGTCTGTCCACTCTGCAAATGAACCAAAAACAATAAGATAAGAACTGTACATTATATTCATTTAAACTGTTCATTCATTCATCCATTATCTGTAAGAGCTTATATTTTACAGGGTCGTGGGGGGCTGGAGCCAAAACCAGCTGACAGGCTGCATTCTGAGGGACTAATTATCTTCAAATATAACCAATACTGAAGTAATCTGTCTGTCTGTCTGTCTGTCTGTCTGTCTGTCTGTCTGTCTGTCTGTCTGTCTGTCTGTCTGTCTGTCTGTCTGTCTGTCTGTCTGTCTGTCTATTGTCAGTTTGTCCTGACTCACAGCGACACAGCTCCTCTGCAGTGTGAGAGCCTCGGCTGCCAGCGTGTGGGCCACAACCAGGTTTTCTACATGAACCCAGTTCATCCTGGCCTTGGGGTCCCCAAACCTGAAACTGAACAACCGGCGCTCCACATTCAACTGAGTGAAGAAGAGAGGGAGGGAGTGAAAGAGAGAGAGAGAGAGAAGAGAGAGAGAGAGAGAGAGAGAGAGAGACAGAGAGAGAGAGAGAGAGAGAAGAGAGAGAGAAGGACATTGTTTAATGGTTAAATCATTTTCTTTAACTCATTTGTGTTTTTTGGAAAGAGTGCTTCAGGGATGACAAACACAGAAGTTATCAAAGCAATGATTTCCTTGATAAAAGCCAATATGATTTTCCCAATTACAATCCAACTGTTCTATTATATTTGAATGTTTATGACTTAAGATCTCTACATATTTACAGGCGCTTTTGTCATGTTTTGTGTATTTTTGGCTCCTGGTGGATTTCTACTTTGATAAAATGACGTAAAGCGGAGTTTGCGCAGAAAAAAAGGTTACCATGCAAGTTGCCAAAAATGACCAAAACCAAAATTAACCAGGCTCCACACTCTTAGAAATAAGGGTTATAAACAGGTTCTTCATGAAGGTTCTGCACAGAACCCTTTTTAAGAAAGGGTTTTTCAAGGGTTCTTTGTGAGACTGAGTTCCAATAAGAACCCTTTTTGAAAGAAAGAGTTCTAAATGGATTGTTGAAAGCATGGGAGGTAAAGAGAACCTACACCCTCCCCCAAAACTGTGATTGTGAACCATGATTGTTATGGATGGCTCTGCACCACATCAGCCCCAGCCCTTTAGGGTTCTAGATGAAAATTGGTTCTCGATAGACCCCCCTGGGTGGGTTCTAGAGCTTGTTATCACCCTTAAAAGGAGAAGAGGTTCTGGATAGGATCTCCAGAGAGGGTTTAGGGTTGAAGCTATCACAGAAGGTTATAGGTATAACCCCTTTTACTGGGTTCTAGGTAGAACCCCTGATTCCACGAGGAATCTTTATAAAAGTTTCTGTCAGGAACCAAAAAGGGTTCTCCTATAAGGACAACCCGAAGAACCCTATACTCTAGATATCACCTTTATTTCTAAGAGCGCAAATCAAAACTGTTTTCAAAATCATAGATTGCATAACTTCTTGTATGCAAATGATTTAGAATTATAATTTACTAGTTCATAAGGTTGAAGGCAACCAACAATATACTAGATATAAAAAGTGAACTGTCTTGGCCTCTCAGCCGACAGTTACCCAGAAGATAAGCAGACTGTGCTGCTGCCTCTGTAACTGGACGCCTGGAGAGCTCCATCAATAATGTAAACTCTTCAGGCAGGAACACATTCTGCCAAGGAGGCTTCACATTCTGCAAGATGTTTATTTAATCCAGTGCCAACACAAAGAGAAATTAATCTTTAACGGTGTGTTTTTATAAATGCGTTGTTCTCTCACCATCACTCTGTGGAGGTGTCTCCTCTCCTCTGGTCCGTAGATGCCACAGGGCCGCAGGATGCAGGTCCGAAGCAGACCTCCACCTTCACATGAGATGGTTTAAACCTTCACTGAATACATTAATGAATGTGTTTTTTGAAGACAAATTAGGATAAGATGTTAATGTGGTCATTATCAGAGCACTAGTATTTTAGAAAAACAGGGATTCCCACTGATAATGTTGTTTCTCCTCTTCCACTGTGTATCATATAAGTGTATTTATAAGTGTATATAAAAGCTCTTTCACATGTTTCTTATACTACTAATTCATCACTGGCGTGCAGTGGTGTAGGAAGTACTCAGATATTTTACTTAGGTTAAAATACGTAAGTCAAAGTCTTGCATTCAAACTGGTATCACTGGTGTTTGCATTGGACTACCAAGTTTCCATGGTAACCATTTCAGAGCTTCAGTGTTCCCGCACATTTTTACACATACAATCAAAAGCTGAGGTTGCAGTCTCCCGTGATTGCCCGCGTCTGATGTAATCCTTTGATTAAGATGCTGATTAAGCTGCTGCTGCACACACTGATTGATTGCTTCACACCTTTCAGGGAGCGTCCGTTGGCAGAGAGGACCATCTGCTCTGCTGTCGCTTTAGTTCTGGAGTAGTGGTCGATGTGCTGCAACAGAAAGAAAGATATTGGAAATGTATTAGTGTTGGGAAATGTATGGGACTTTCACACATTCTGGTCTTGTGTTGGCTTCCCCGTTCTAAATTATTTCTCTCTGTTGTAAAATACTCTGTTACAAGTAAAAGTATTGCATTTTAAATGTGAGTTAAGCAAAAGTATCAGCATCAAAATGAGCTCAAAGTACCAAAGGCAAAAATGCTCATTATGCAGAGGGGCTCATTAAAGAATAATGCACATTATATTATTGGATTACACCCAGTGATGCATTCAAGTGTAGCCTACATTCATTTATCATTGCAGCTGGAAAAGGTGGGGCTGCTTGATTATTAGTTACATCACATTAAAATTATGTTTTGTATTAATACTCTCAATCTGAAAAGTAACCATAGTTATCAACTGAATATAGTGGAGTAAAAAGTATCTGACAAAAGTAAAATATGTCAATATTAAAGTATAAAGTTTAACATAAATGTATTAAGTATCATAAAACTGAAAACATTAAAGTTAAGTGCAGGTACATTAAAAAATCCACTTAAAGTAAACTTAGTTATATTCCACCTGTGCAATAGTCCGTTTGATGAATTAGTTTAGTTGTTTATTATCTTTTTTTTACTCACTACATCGGGGGGCACAAAAGGCACTGAGGCCTCATCTCCATCCTCAATGGGTTTCCCAGCAAACACCACATTGATTGTACTGGTGTACACCAGCCTGGGGATGCTTCTCTCCTTACACACTGAAAAAAGGGATATATCATGGGTGTTTGCAGATTAATAATAAACTTATTTTCTGGCCTCAGAATATCAAATTAAGCTTGGCTATAGCAGACATGAATGGCATCAAAAATATGCTCCAATATTTACTTATTTTTTTAGCTAAAACATCTTTATTTTATCTAAATCTTTATTATATCTTGAATTATATTCAGAACTCATCAAATGTATTCATCAGAGTGTATGTGGGCTATGATACATAATTAATAAGGTAATAGGTTGTTACATGAATCATTACCTTTTATGACGTTATTCGTCCCTCCAACATTGATCGACTCCACCTGCTCTTTCCTCAGCTGGCAGACAGAGAGAATGATAAAAATAATATTAATAATTAATAAAAAAACATCCCTTATTTTCACCTCCTGTGTCATTCTCTGACTTTTGTTTGAATGCTTAAGTGCCTAAAAAGACGCATGAAGTTATAAAGAGAAGTCACCTGTTCCGGTCCGGACATGCCGTAAGACGCTGTGTGGAATATACAGTCGACCCCTTCACACATCTTATAGAGGGAGGAATAGTCCCGGATGTCACTCTGTAAGAAAGCAATTAATCAATGACAACTCTGAGGACCCTTATCTTAATTAGTTCTACTGCTTTTTAACCCGTTCATTTGCTATTAGCACAAGCACATTCACTGTGTAAATGGACTGGATTTTGATAAATGGACATCATATAAATAGCACTTTACAGTTTTAGCCCCTCATTCACAAACGCACCAATGACAGCAGGCTATCATGCGACTTGCTGATTAACCATCTGGTGCAATTTGGTGTTGGGTGTGCTGCCCGAGGACACTTCCAACACATGGACAACCAACCCTGCGGTCAGTGGAGAACCAGCTCTACCTCCTGAGCCACATGTCTCAACATCAGCTGTTTGACAGGTTGGAAGCTTTGACGTTTCAGGATCAGTATGTGTGACTAAATATCTATACCATGACAGGCCAGTTGTATTTAAAGGTAAGTGTGCAACAAAGCCTGCAGGTGAAACCTGAATCATGTCTCCGCCCTCTCTGAAGCAGTCAGCAGCTGGCGCTCTAAAGAGGATCACTTCCCTGTGTCTGTTTCCATCCAGACTAACCACGAGAAACACTGACACTGGCTGAAGTTGTTTTTGAGGTTGGAGTAGTGTGGGTTGTAATGTAAACCCAAACCAAAGCTAAAAGTAAAATATCCTTAAATATCTAAGCAAGAATGCATTATTATTTACTGCAAGATGTCAGACGGACATTTAATTAAATAATAGTTGGGTTTCTTCATTTGCACAGGTTATTGCATTAAATGTGTGTCTTAGGACAAAAACATATTTAAATAAAAAGATGTCATTTCAAAAAAGAAAATAATTTTCTTGTTAACTATAATTAATATGTAATTTTGGGTTTGCGCATTTATAATTTATTTACAATTTAGTTAGATTCTGTTCCTTTTCATAAACCATGTGAAGGTGAAAGTAATTTATAAACACAGCTGTATGCCTGAGGCATCAATGCCAGTTGTCAGTGTTGTGTCCTGTACAATCACACTGTCTTAAATAAATTGCTGTAAGGCAAAGTTAAAAATAAAACCAGAAGAGACTTTTCTAATCCTTTCAAGTCTCGTACTGAGCAATCAAACCATCTTGCAGGTCTTAGGCCTTTAATTTGAGACCTTATTATTGACTGCTCTTTGTCACAGTAAGCGCAGGGTCTTACATGTCAATGCTACAAACTGAAGTATTGAAGAGACATTTATTTTGGGGCCAAAGAAATAGAAATGGAAAAACACAGCTACTGCAGAATGATTGCCAGTTGTCAGTGTTGTGTACAATCACACTGTCTTAGTATTTTCATTTGCTAGAACGAAATTGCTGTAGGGCAAAGTTATGAGTAAAATGCAGGGGAAATTGGAAAAATGGTAGAAATATTAATGGCTATAATAGCAGGATTTCTTCACTGTCCCATACCTGATAGAAGATGGCTCCATCAGGGACATCACAGGGAAGCTTGTTCATGTCCAGAAGGACCACTGACATCCCCTGATTGGCCAGTTCTCTCCCCAGCCTGAACCCAAAGTATCCCCCTCCTCCTGTCACCACCACCTTCCCTGTGGAGACGCCTGGGGCCACTGCTGCCTCCTCTCCCAGTCTGGACACCGCACAATCCGGGTTGCTGCAGGCTCCGCTTACCCTGTGGCGGATGGATACCGTCGGGCTGGAGGCGATAGCCGGGTCTGGGTGGTTGACCCATGGTTGGTGGGGCAGGTTGCGTATGTGGTGTCCAGAGGCCTGCAGGTGACAAAGGTGGACACTGTGGCCGGATAGCTGCTTCACCTGGCAGAGAGATCCTCCGCCCTCCCTCATGTTGGGACCGCACAGCTCCATGAATCTCCTGATGGGTGGAGGAGGGAAAATATTGATTATTCATTGTTTTAGTATCATATCAAGTTTTACCTGTACAGCCTCTGGCCCCATGCAGGAATTTCACCCCCCAGGAGAAATCTGTATTAACTGCACAATCCAGATATTTCTTCTGTACTCTGCTACCTTACAAGTGTATAAGTGTATAACGATCTTCTATGAAATCCTGTTCGTGACGCCAAATTGTGGTGGAAAAAATCTATCCTATCTGTTAATGTCCCGAGATGAGTCTCAATGAGCGTTGAAATAAAGATCAGATGACAATTGAGTGTATTTGTGGTATTTCATTCCTGCAGGAAGAGGCATAGGTTTTACAGTCTGAAAATAATGCACTAAAGAAAGAGGCTGCTCTCTCTGCTATATAGGCTGTAACAAACATGTCTTGTTATGTCTGTCTCGTTAGCTCTGCTGGCCTGAGAAGTAAATGATCGGCTAAGCCTGATATTTCTTCTGTACTCAACGACCTTACAACATAAGTGTATAGCAATAATTTATGAAATCTTGTTTGTGACGCCAAATTGTGGTGGAATAAATCTATCCTACCTTGTTAATGTCCCGAGATGAGTAAATGATCAGGCAAGCCTGAGAAGTAGATGATCAGCAGAAGATGATATGATAACGTTTACAAGTTTAGCAAGACATATTTTATAAATTTTGAAACTTTTAGGTTCTGTCGATTTAAACCTTAGCTGCATGACATGAGTTTGTAAAGACTGACTTTGCACCCTGTTGAGGGGTCAAATCAAGAAAACTGTAGAAAATGTTGAAATGAACACAATGCCAGAAAATCCATTTGCATATTAAACAATTGAATAACAGTATTTTATAAAATTCGACTTTTCGTTTAATACAGGCATTTTAAGGGCTTTTGCCCATGTGTGGTCGTGCAAACCCACAATTCAATCAATATACTATGATAATAACCCCAATTTAAATGTATATTCCCCGAGACACTCCCGACGTTATAAACCCATGTATAATACTTACCAGTGAGCCAAAGTTGTAGTCTAATACTCCATTCTATAAGACAGTATTTCGCCTACAAATCCTAACTTTTGCGCGTACCTGTCTCATCGAGGAAAACTTCTTCTGTATTTTTCTCCAAAATGATTCAGTAACATTTAACATAAAAAGTGACGAATAATCAGATGCCATCACGTGTACACTGTACACTTTCCAAATACTCAACTACTCATATTGATGAACATACCTTAATAGTCCTTTCGACCTCTCCCATCCAGACCTGTGGCGGCTGGCTCATGAATCATCCCCGTCTACACCTTCCCTCTCTCCTCTCAAGCACCTGCACCTTCCCTCAGGACTCTCCTACCGTAATGTCTGGACGCAGCGCAATGAGGATCACGTTTCCAGGAGCATCAGGTGGGCAAGAAGCCACCTCTGTCAGATATACTTTGGCTCTTGGGAATAATAAATGATAACCTACTTTATTACTGGCTTGTATATTCAGTATAATAAATTAATGCCCCCCCATGTGGATATACTGTACATTTTTTTATTTGTATTCTTATTTTTTATTTTATTCTATTTTTATTTTTATTTTATTGTATAATATGTGTATTTATTATCTGTTTCTGTGTAGTTGAGCTGCTGCAACACTTGAATTTCCCCCATGGGGATCAATAAAGGAATATAATAATAAAAATCTTAAGATATTCTGAAACTAAATGAATGAATAATCAAATTATTACAACCATGGACAGATGAGACAACAGGCCCCTGGACACAGATCATCCACCCCTCCTTAATGGTAGTAACATAGTCAGACTTGCAGTTTCTCGGAATGTCTTTGTATTGTTTTTGCATTATTTTGTTGTTGCTTTGTGTCGCTTTGAATCTCTTTGCTGTCGCCAGGCATCTCTTTGTGGTTGTTTTGCATCTCTTTGTGGTTGTTTGACTTTCCACCACTAAATGCTTGCTGTCACTTTATATGGAGGTTCTGATACTAAAAAGATAACTTCCTTCCCCCTCTGGCCCGGCCCATATAGACGTTTATAATCAGTGACTTTATAAAAAAGTGGTGCTGTTACTTCTTATCCAAATAGGCAAAATAGAACAGTAAGTCAGAGTGAAAAAGATAGAGGATTTTCAAATGAAAGGCTTAATTAGGCCACAGTGTAAGGCTTAACATCTAGAGTGGGGCTAGTTTGTCTTCTTGAGCACAAGCCAAGTTACTTATTCAAAGCATATCCAAATACAATTATTCAATGACTCCACTGTCCTCAGAACAGCATGGCATCTAATAAGAATTTCTCTTGTTTTAAAAATCTATTGTGGAAGAAAAAACAAGGTCATTAATGAAAGCTCAGGCATCAAAGGATATAACTAATGTAACGGGCCAGGTAAACATCAGCAGTCACTTCCTGAGCACAGTGTGTTTGGTGAGCAAAGAAAAAAAACGCTTCATGTTTTATTTAGCAGACAGACTACCAAACCTGAGCGGACAGTTAAAAGCACTGAATGAAATTAAAGAAGGGGAAACAAATCTTAAGCAGCTGCCAAATGACTGTAGCTATTGAGTATGGAAGCAATTTTGAGATAAACTGCAATTGAAAAAGGGGCTGTAGTGTTTTTGCAGTGTAATTGTAGTGCAATTTTTTTTGATGGTTTTCTATTTGTAAATGTGAAGTACATGATGTGTTGATTCTATTCCGATCTCAGATTGCATTTGCTCTCATTTGGGTTAAATGGCAGCTCTAGCACAGCTGTTGTGTGGCAGTAGAGATTGTTTTGTAGAAGCCTCTGTTTTGTATTTATCCTCCCCCAAAATATATCTGCAGAAGACAGGAATCACATTTAGTTACAATGTTACCATCAAATCCAGTTCTGAAGCACTAACAATGCAAACAATGCAAACAATGTAAACAATACAAACAATGGCAACAATGTTTTGCGGGGCGTTGCTACAATTCAGCTGTAACCACCATATGAGCACAATGCAGAGCAGCGGAAGGGAGCTAACCAGTTGGGCTCGCTCACATGCATTAAAAGGCCTCCACGACTGGCCCGGCCATGGAAATCAACAATGAGCACCCCTTTAATGCACAGCAGCTGAGTTCTGTTTGATTTGGGTCATTTTCTTTTCAGCTTGCTGTAATTTTGTATATGACAGACAGATGCCTCTTTCCTCCCAACTAACCCCATAACTCCAATTATTAGTAAGATTATTACTGTGATTTTAGAGCAGTGGGTCAATCTAATGGGTCACAAGATAAATGGTTTGTGAAATGAGTAACAAACAGAATATGGAAAATATTGTTCTAACATTCATTTCTCAGACTCTGCTCCAATTTGTGTCTTTATTTTTGAAAATGAATGGATAATCTGACCTTGTTAGGCCAATAACTATATTAAAACAAACCAGTCTTAAATAGTATCCTGCGCTTGTGATTTAAAGTGTGAGGTTGGTTCTGGTTTCACTATAAAACAATAAAAAACTAATTAGATCCGTCCTAGCACACAGCTGCTGTTATTTTAGCACTCGGTGTGATAACAGGATAGAGTTAGTCTCTCATTAAATGCTGCAAATCAACACCCATGAATCACAGTCTGCAGGGAGCCATCACCTTGTCTGACCCAACCCATCTGACCTGCTGGAGAGGTGAGGGGATGGAGTGCTGTGGTAGGAGGGCAGACCTCCCTTGTCAACAACCTTAGCAAGCTCTCTTTGGATTTATTTGTTTTTGTATACAAGCACATGCAATGATATTTACCCCTTCTGAGTGCTCCAGTGAAAACATTGCCTACCACCTTGTGGCAGCTCAGGGGTGGCTAATACAGAATATTTCGAAATATAATATTAATAATTGTTTGTGTTTTGACATCACAACATCAGCTATATATTGTACCTTTGGGAGAAAAAAATAACCCCACTACTGTAAAAAAAATAAAAATAAGAAAAAGCCCAAATTAGGGTCTTGTTTTTCAGTCCTGGTTCTTAGACTTCAGTGCACTTTGAATGTTGATCATGTGAAACAAAAATAAGAATCCCAGATATATAACCAACGGGCAGCAGGGGGCGCCAAACAACAGCATTTGAATACACAATATACCTAAAAACAGTGCAGATTAGTTAGAGGTCAAAGAAGTTTTTTGTTCTCTCTTATTCCAGGTGAGCTGATCTAGAATCAGTAAATCATGATGAGTTAAAATGGTATGCTTGATCCGTTGCTCCTGGTCATCTTCCGTCCTCTGATAGAAGAGGGTTTTTCATGCTCTGAATCTGGATGTTTCTAAACCAAAAGGAGAGAACAGAGGTGCATGCTTCCATGAACCTCTTTTTTTTCATAAATCAAAGGAACAAAGACTGATGAAGACTAATTTAATTATACTATAAACTCTTATTAACTCCACTTTCATGAGAAGATCAGTTCATGTACACAATAAATAATGAAGACAGAATTACATACTCCAAAGTCTAGTGAAACCTTCAATAGGGATTCGTGGCAGGTGAGTAACCCCCCCCCCCAAAAAAAAAAAAAAACCCACTTTGGATGCAGCAAACTCACATCCTCACTGGATGACAGGGCCTCAGTCCCAGACGGTCGGAAGGTTTTTTTGAGGTAAAGGAGCAATCCTTATTCACACAGCGTCATGCTGAAACCCAGCCTGTCAACAAGAACAGAAAAGATACCAAAGACAAACTGAAAATGTACTTTTGAAGGAACTAACAAGAAATCTAGAAAAACGTGACAAAATACCTTTACACATGATAAATAAATGGCCTAACGCTCAGTTTAACGCTGTCAGAGGCAATGAGAAATGCCACATAATTATCATGTTAAGTGCCTTTAAACTAGTCAAGTTACAAATAGAGCAATTACCCAACATACTTGCTTTTAATACCCTTCAGTGAACGTTGCTGCGAAATTCTTTTGATGTTGGCAGGTATATTTTCTGTTGAAATGAGTAATTGAAGTGGATTAGCCATCTCATTTCATGCTCATTTTAAGAAGCTGGAGCTCTGAGGTCACACTCCTGAAAAAGAGGCAGCCTGACGGGCTAATGCACTGAGAGGATTTTAAGCTAAATCAATTAGTTTGACTTTTTGTAGAACATCCTCAAAACCACTTGTGTGATAAAGTGGGACACGGAGAGAAAGGAAGCTGCAGAGTGAGAGGAGGGTGAGAGGAGAAGTAGTGGATGAATATTATTCAGCCAAGTAACAGAAAGAGTCTACAGCCGTACGAAAGATTCTGTGAAGCTGAACTTAAGTTAACATGTTAAGAAGGCGTAATGTTTAGCATGTTCAGCATTTCAGTTTAGCATGTTAGCAACATTTGCTTATTATTACTAAACACAGCTGAGGCTGATGGGAATGACATTCGTTTTGCAGATTTGGTCATAGTCTAAAGTATTGGCCAAATTCAAAAGTGAATAATTTCATTGTGAGGGACGCATGAATGTGAATGTGTCACTAAATTTTATGGCAAATGTGAACTTCACCGTGACGCTAGAGTGAGCAGCTCGCCAAAAGCATTACGATTCAGACAGAATTAGCTATCAGCTCCAACCTCTGAGAACCACTATGTCTATACAAAATGTGTCGACAATCCATCCATTGACATAAATTCGGTCTGGACCTAAATGGTGGACTGATAGACCGACATTGCCATCCGTAGAGTCTGCTATCATGGCTGAAAAAAGCATTTAGAAAAAGCAGCATTCCTCTTTTACAATTGTCATTCAACACCAGAGGCTGAAGTGGTAGAAAATGTGGTAGTCTCTGGATATATCTACATTGACTCTGCTCTTCAACAGTTTACACAGATACACACTCACAAACTGAAGCATCGCACTAAAGAGACACAAGAGATAATTGTGAAAAGATGGTAGCTGAAGAGGGGCTTTGATTTGCAGTAAAAATGTCAGTAGTGGCTATTATTTTTCCAAAAGAGGAAGTGATTGAGCGTCAGCAGGATGTATTGAAACAGGATCGCTGATAAACTGATAAAGGTTAATTAAACCCTTAAAAAAAAAGAGCTTTGGTGTTCTGCTCTCTTACCTGACCCACGAAATGTAATACATATAAAAGAGCATAAGGGCTTTCTACACCGCAAAAATGAGACAGGAGAAAAGAGAAGACAGAAAAGGAAGTGTTCCTCGGTGACCTTCAGTCAACCTTAAACACAGGGAAAGGAAATTACCATCAGCCACCAGCCAAACACTTGACCGTGGGTGGCGGGCAGCCAGCCAGAAATCATGACACTTTGTTGGAAAATACTGAAAGCATACTCAGTGCTCAACCAGTACACTAAAGCTGCATTAAATTGACACAAAGCTAAAATAACCTGATAAAATGACATCACTGTAACAATCACAAAAAACAACAGGCTGAGTAGCGCTCGAAATGAGTGAACTGAACTTCACAAAACTGGTGCAATGCCCCTTTAAGATTATTCCAAAATCATTAAGTATCTTTTCAACTGTTGTTATTTCATGAAAGTCATGCACAGCAAAATAAGTTACATGACATTTCTAGAATATTTGTTTAAAAATGTCCAATCAAAACCAAGTAGAGCCTACTGAATATACAATAAATACAGTATATTTGGCTACAGTTCTCACTGTGCCCCCGTATGAAGTGATTCTTCTATATCAATTATATTATCAATTTGTCTTTATTAATCCCCAGCTTTAGCTTTTTACTCAATCTCTTACGAATCAGTGGCACATTTGTGTTTGCTAAAACTAGCTTTTGATGTATGACAAAAACTGGTCAAATGATGTCAGTACAGCTGTTACATTTATAGATCCTAGCCTCTGATTTGGCCAGTGAATGAAGCTTCCTTGCTTCCTGCCTCGCTCTAAGAGAAAAAAGGAGAAATCTATTGAGAAAGTGACACACGAGCCAATAATTCTTTAGAGGACGAAATTACAGAAAGTACTGCTGCTTCAAGGACAGATAAAAAAACAAGGGGGGGGTGTAAAGCTCCTTCTGGTGTACCATAGACTGTTTTGTCCGACCGAAAGGAGTCGGACAAAACAGTAGTTTAGTAACAGAGAATATGATGACTATTTTGTGAGAAAGCAACAAGGATCTCTTCATTTGTAAATTCCTTAGTTTCTATCGTTAGCCTCTTTCTGGCAGTCAGAGGGATCTTTTGTCAGAATACTTTGCTCTCTTAATCAACCTGAATCAATATTTTGCAAAAACCCAAGAGAAGGCTGAACAGCAGCACAGATTATATCATAGCAGAATCTGACATGCAGCTTTTACTCTCAGCCCGCTCTTGTTAAGGTCAGAGGCTTAGAAGCAATCAATACTTGGCAGTTACCTTTCAATCCATCGCTCGGGAGCCCAATCAGCCCGAGCAGCTGTCCTGATGCACCTGATGGCTCCAAGCAAAGGACAGGAGAGGAGAGAGGGTGAAACGCTTGCTACATTTACTCTGCATTTATCTGCGGCTGAAAAACCAGATAGGGAATAATTAAAGAGGGAAAACAATGCATGTGTACATGTTTTATAATTGCAGAGTAAAGACAAGGACAGGACAAAAAGATTACAGTCACCTCTTTTTTTAATCACAATGACTGCAACGTCCTCCAGTCGCCCCTGACAGAGGCCGTCAGTCTGGCTCAGCTCTGATCTCCTTCCATTTCACAGTGGCATCTCTACTGTTATCTAACGCACACATACAAACAATAAAACACAGCAAAGCTCTTGGGAGTAGGAGTTAAGATGCTGAGTCACTTTTCACTCTGAGATATATTCAAACCAGGACCACATTAAACATTCATATCCACTGGTACAACAATATTTCCTTTGTGTATTCAGCGGTTATTGTTTGTGACACAGAGGTCTATTCATGATAGCTGCTGCTGTCCCAGCATGCACCGGTCCACAGTCGGCCACAGTGTGTGGAGTGCTGCTGAGGGCTGAAGGGGAGGGAATAATTACAGAGAAGGTGATACAAGAGTAAAAAATAGAAATGGAGAGTGAGGAGGTGATTGTTCTGTGTTTTTTTTTTTTTACTGCTACTCAGTTTTTATGCTAAGCTAAGCAAATCAACACCTGGCTGCAGCTTTGCATTTAAAGGGATAGTTTGGATGATATCATGTGGGGTTGTATAACATACTTATCCAAAGTCAGTGCATTATCTACGGTGGAGTTTTGAGAAGCAGACAGGAGTACCAGCACGGGATCAAAGCGGCGGCAGCATATTTTAGATAGCTAAAAGAAAGGCTGATCTGAAAATAAAATCAACATAAAGTTTAATTGTATGCCATGTTTGAATATTTTCTGATGGGGGAAGCTTATGGGAATAATTTTATTCCATAATTTCAGCAAAGTCAAACTAGTTACTATGTGTGTAGCTTAATTTCTAAGCTCCCAGTTGGACGAGATATTTTTAGCCCACTTCTAACCAGAATTGTTGCTATGGGTGTTTGCAGATGCACCTTGTAAGACCAAAGACCAAAGACAGCATTTTCACTTTGTTTTGCTTTATGCAGGTGCTGGACGGAGCCAATAACAGACCAATAATAAGAAAAACAAAAAAACACATTTCATTAAAAAAACGTCAGTCAACATCACATAAATGTGACAGTAATTTACAATAAAATATATGGACTTACCCATTCAAAATAAATTGTTCCTGGCCAAATTGACAGTCACCAGAGAAGGCAAACGGCGTCTCTGTGGTCAGCAGTTGCGATGGCAACAGCATTGGTCCAAGTTTACTTCCTGTCACTGCAACAGGAAATACAAAGGTGCCCATGTGCCCATTAAGATTATGTTGTCAAGCATGCGCAATAAATACTTTGAAGAATCGATGTGAGCACTCATTTCTCAATTCATTTGACAAAACTTCACAAAAAGCATTTTTCCACATGGACCGCCATTATAAAAGAGACCGTGGCATCTATAAAATTGTTGACCGCACAGCTACGACCGCAAGTAGGGCCGTTTAATACCGTTAATGTTTAGTTAGTTAGCACATATTTGAAAAATTCTTGCCCAAAGCCTGGCTTTATTTGCGTGACATCATCCCAAAGAAAAGTTTAGCCAAGGTAAACACTTCTTATAGTACATCCACGGTTTCTTAAGAATACATTTGTCCTTCGCTGCCAAGACACACTGCAGGAAGCAGGATAATATGTGGAAGTTCTGAGTTATTTCCAGCTCTCTTAGCCTTCAGGGCTTTTCAAGAAGATGGCTGAGAAGGATGACAGCAGGCCAGATAGAGGCCTCTCTTTAGGGCCTAAAAGAGGTTATACTCTTTCCCCAGGGACTCCCCCGTCTCACCCCTGCCTTACACTGTTGGAGTCAGGGGGACAAACAGAAAACAGTTGGGCTACAGACAAACCTACTATCCATGTTATTTCTGTCTAGACAGTAAATACAGAAAACAATGAACACCAAACATGGACCTTATTTTATTTGAACTGAACTATTATGTAATGTTTGCAAAGCTCCACATTTTGAAATGCAGCACAACAGAGACTTTCAGACAGTCTTTTCTCTTCTTCTCTCGAAAGCATTGTTTGTAATGGATAAAGAAACAAGCTTCTCTGTTCAACGGGATACAGAAGCCTACATTATCATATGAGTGTGTGTTTTGCACATGCACACACATTTAATCCTCTCTCTCGTCTCGCCCGTCCTCGCGCAGGCACAGACTGTTCTCACATGTACCCACACATTCCCCAGTGACTCATCTAAAAAAACACAAGACGCATATCAAAATAGACATTAATACCCTCATGAAAATAAACGGTTGGGCCCAGCAGAAAAATAAACAGTGGTCAGCTAGCTTGGTCCGTGGGCCGTGAGACTGCAGAGCCTGCAGCCTCTCCTCCATCTCCTGCTGTTACGACAACATACCGATCACATCCACATTCCTCAGGGAGCTCAGGCTGAAGTGACTGAGCGGCTCTTCGGGATACCACAAGGTTATCTGGTGAATAATGGGTGCTTTCAACCGAGGCAAAACAATTGAAGGGATACATGTCAGCAATAACTTCCAGGGCATGATGACTGACAGAGTTGATTTGTCTTATTGGACTCATGTTAAACTGCTTCATAGGAAGTAGTAAGAGGAGGATTAAGTGGGCTATCCACTAAACAGAATATTTGGAGAGCCAACTCTCTGACGGATACATGTTTGATTCTTGTCTTGTGAAACAGGTGTATATTTTGCTCAATGAGTCAGCAGCGTCACTCTATGACATCATTTTGTAGCATAATTTTATAGATCATCAACAAGGTGGAGTTAAAACTCATAATAATCAAATGAACCATTCTCATCATCATCATACTCATCATCATTAGTGATCAAAAACCGACAATCAATACACCTTCTGAAGCATTTTTCTGAACTGCCTTGTACATTTATTTGAGCAGATAACATTTCAGGACTGATAGATTTGACAAAACAAAGTGAAGAAAAAAATCTAATTAACCCCTGGTCCTTTTTCTATCTACTATCCACGACTGTGACATGCATAAAACATGGAGTAAGTGGACCTTGATTTAAGACCTACTTTTGCACAATTGATTGTTTCCGTGCTCACGCTGATACTTAAATTGAGCCTGAGAGTAATGGCCGTGTTGCAAATGTGTCCATTGGCTTTCAATCAATGAATGAAAAATACACAGGACAGCATTTATGGTGGTGTTAAAAAAGGTACCTGATATCTGTCAGTGGGTAGAAAGCTGCTGGTCCCTTGTTGCTGCCATGACGTACTGCAAGGCAGCAGAGAATATTATGTTACTTTACAAAGTTAAAGCTAGGAGTATTGATTGTATATACAATTGTAAAATCTGACTCATGTCCAACATCATATTCTGTTAAAGCTACCATCACTAAAAGTCTGATATAACATCATGAGGTGTTGTTTGTGATTCATTTTCATTCCCTGGCACAGACACAAACCCAGAAAACTACATAACATCTTGACAGTTTCAGCATGCTAGACGGAGGAAGAAAAAAAACTCTGATTTGTCACGCTGAAAAGCCTGTTGACCAACTGGTAGCTAACAATCAGTGAAGTATGTTGACAGGCTGACTTAATGTCCTTTAACATTACACTTAATCTTCTTCATCTTGGTAATATAAATAACTGATAATTGATTTACTGAAAGTCAGCTGTTTACCCTCCACAGAATACTTTACTGGACATTTCCTCTCCAGACGCTTCACTCATAGAGATAATAATCATTTCCAAACCCTATAAAATGAATTAGACAAGGTGTAAATATAGACACTGACTCTCTCCGTTGGTTGAGATGTCTCTGTCTGTCCTGTTCCAGCTCAGATAAATAGCCAGGATGTGATGTGACTGCAGCAAACACACCAGTCACAGGTGCACTCAAAGAGCTGTGGCAGCTGCGTTCATGCATACACATTGTGTGTGTGTGTGTGTGTGTGTGTGTGTGTGTGTGTGTGTGTGTGTGTGTGTGTGTGTGTGTGTGCGTGCGTGCGTGTGTGTGTGTGTGTGTGTGTGTGTGTGTGTGTGTGTGTGTGTGTGTGTGTTTGTGTTTATTCCTGTAGACTTCTGGTATAGTCAGAAATACACTGTGACAGAGCAGGAAGTCCAGCTGTTTTACTGTTACTGCCATCGACATGACAGGAACATGGGCGAGAAAAGTGAGGCAGCAACACTGGGGCTGCAGCTTTGACACTGGAGCTGCAGAGCAAGACTGGGAATGTGAAATTAAAAAATCAGGAATAGATTTTTTGTCAACTGGGTGGTGGTTGAAGAAGCTGTAAATCATCAATTATTTTCGCCAGCCTGTCGCTAACTTAGTATGTTTTCAGTTTGGTGCGGGACAAGCTTCTTAAAAAAGAGGAACCTGAGTCTTGAGACTGAATTAATACAGTAAAGTTGCAACAAGCAAAACTGAATCAATGAGCTGAAAGACACTAAAACACTGCACAGAGTTGGGGATAATTGTCTGTGGGTTCATCACTACAAATGACCCCTTTCACATTACATTTTGTTATTCGATCCAATGTAAATAAATAAATTTGTGCAACTTTAAATGATGAAAACAAGGTGATAAAACGCTGTCATCAATGAGGATAAATGTGGATTAAAACTATAAATTAACTAATGATTTCATCTCTCAAATGGCATTAACATGAAATAAATAAGCGTCTTTTTGTTTAAATGATCCCTTTCACATGAAACATTGTTATTTGATCAATTGTAACTATTTGTAACTATTTTTAATTTCTATCATAATTCCATTTCAGAAAATAAGACCTTGACTAAAAATATTAATATGAGTATAAGAAGATAACTACAAACATTTTACAGAAGAAATAATAAAAAAAACTTACTCATACTTAAGTGTAATCAAAATAAAAAGTTTAAATTCAATTATAATTCAAAATAACTCAAAGTATGAAACCCTGATGTCTACATACACACATTCAAAAATCAAGTTTTCCAAAACACTGATAGCATTGCTCACACTTTGATGGAAGAGGCTGCATTTATTTCTATCTCCTCAAACGTCACTTTCTTTTCTTTTTTTTCTCGCCTGCAGCAGATCTGCTGTGTGATGGATGCTGACTAGCAGCAGACAGTCATCCGTCTGAGAGGAAACATCACTGCATCCTCTGCTGAGCCTCTATTTTCCACCTACTGACTGATCAATACTGTAGGAAGCTAAAGTTAGCACCAGCAAAGAATCTCACAGGCCTCAGACCAGCGAGTCTCACATCACTGTCTTTGAATGCAGTGTACATTGCACTTTTACTGCTTGCATAGACATTTTTCACAACAGACCAAAGCTGCTTTCAATTAACTGGGTAATTAAAATGAATGCATTTTAAATAACATATATGATAATATTATACATTAAAATGAATAGATCTTAAGGGTAGGAGTGTAAGCTGTGACCTGGTACAGCAAACAAAATCTCAATGATTCAAAATACGTTTTTCTCAACGTTAAAAAACAAAACAATTATTTGTTTTGAACAATAAAGAATATCTTTTGTTTAAATAACAGCATCTAGGTGGAGAGCTCAGAATCAATTAAGTATTTTATAGTTTGATAATAAACATTCATTACTGCATGTTATTGAAAGCACTTATCCCTTTTTTAAAGTCCCCCATCCACTAAAAGTGTATTTTCCTTTTTGTTACATCACTGTGCTGATTGAACTTCACTGTGCAGAATGGTGTTTGTGCACTAGAAAGCTGTTTTCACATCTAGATAGATAGATAGATGGATTGTTTGATTGGTGATTGATTGACTGATTGACTGGTTGATTTATTACATCAGCAGGTCCTCAGGTAGAGCACAGAAAGCTGGAGCAGCCTCTCACAAGAACAGATGGCGACCATATTTCCATCTAAGTGCGCTTGGCAGCGTGCTGACACAGTAATCTATTTTAGCGGGCGGGAGGCCACACTGTAAACCATGAACACAACCTTCATGGAAGGAGCTCTGTGTGCACACATTTGCTATATAATATATAGGAATATGTGCTGATGCAACATATCCGCTGAGTTTTTCTCACTGCTTCTTCCACCCACTCAACTTATGTCATGTTAAGGCTCCTACCAGTGTGTGCAGCAACAAACAGGAGTGAAATCCGGTAGATTTTATTAGATTAGTTCCGTATTGTCTGTCTTCAACATGATCTGAAACAGCAATCTGCCTAATAACACTAATAATGGTGCTGAGATCTAGCTGAAAATGCCAAATGATGCACAAAACCAGTGTTTGTCTCTGAGTCAGTCCTCCAGCGCAGTTTGTCTGCTTCCTCTTGAATCCCTTTTATTGTCTCTGTGAATGGGAAAAACAAAACGATACAAACTAGAGCAGAGTCCTTTGCTACACATAACGGATCAGCAGATGGCAGACTCTTGTTAAATGGCCGACATTTCCACTTAATTAGAAAGGGATCATTGCTTGATGATGTCTCATTAAACATATTGGGCTCCCAGCAGTAAAGTGTAACATTTGCACAGGAAACATCAGCTGATAGAACTGGTGTTTCATCATTATGCACTGCAGTTTGACAGACCTCGTAAAACTGATACGTTTATTAGTTAAACCCAATTGTGGTCTGGATAGAGAAGCAGTTATTTGTCCAGTTTATTTCAATCCAACATACTGTTTTATATGTGAATTGCTGCAACACTCATTTAAATATTGCCAAAGGTTTTATAGCTTATCACCTACTTCATTTTTAATGGCAAAGCAGAGTGCACATTCCTATCTTAGCAAACCGACTGGTTATATATAACCGAGTATTTTGGACCAGAGAAACGTCTTACCTCCATCTGGTCTCAGAGAGAACTGTTCTGGGATCTGTCACTGTTCATCATTCCGCCAATAACTCACTATTAAGCATCTGCTGCCCATCAGGGGGGGGGGGCCACAAAATCAAGTCTAGCAGTCTCATCTCTGAGTCTTCCTTTATCCAGGGACTTGTCCCCCCCAGTGCATGTGCAGGGTGATGCTAGATGCACACACACACACTGTGATGGAGGAGAGAATATAAAATGGATTCGGGGGACGTTTGGGTAAAAGCAAACAAAGAAAACACTGCAGGAGCATCAAGTAGAACTAATACACATTAAACATGTATTCTGTTTATGCGGTAAGTTCCTGTTGTGAGGTACAAGTAGAGATGAGACGTGGTTTGTCTTTTGACACGCAGTAAGACTGCTTGTACCTCGTAAAACATAAATACCTTTATGCCTCAATTAAAAGGCTGACATTGCTTTGTGAAAGTTTTCTTTTTTCTGATTATTTCATTAATCGTTGTACAGCTCTTTTTATTGTTAAACACATTTTTTTTTGTATCTTATAGTATTATATTTAAGATTCTAAACTTGCACTATTTTATTGTTTATTTGTCTTTTCTATTTCTGTTCATTGTGACCAAATTATTAAGACAAACCTACTTGGTAATAAACCAAATTCTGATGCCTGAACAGGTTAAACTGCACACAGCAGTATTAAAGGGGGGGAAAAGGGGTTAGGTTAAAGAAAAATGACATACAAGGAGCTTTGTATGACAGTTGAGATCAAATATTTATAGTGCAATTTCTCTGTAGTTCTGCTAAAGTACTCGGAGAGCAGAGCGCTGTTTGGACTGATGTGAGCCAAAATATTGTGACCTTCTGAAATCCTAAATGGAAACACTACTCATGCTCAACTCCGCGCTGCAGGTCACCGAGAGGCTAATGGAGGTGAAGTCCTGAGAGGAGCTGTGCTGTCTCATCTTCAGCGGCACACCGACAGTGAGAAAGACTGTTTCAGCTGAAGGCAGAGAGACAAACATGAATATAAATACATATCAATGGCAGACGTGTGCTGCCAATTGAAGACTTGCCTCAGATCTCCTATTCAGCCTATTTGTGATTTAGGAATCCCACGTGTGAACTGTTTTAGTGCATTGTGCATTGTTGTTGAGCAATGAACTGAAGTGTTAACGCTGCAGAAAAACAACTCAGAACTTGATGAACCATGTTTTCTCTTCAGCTGCTTTCATGAGCCTTAAAGGAATAGGTCAGCATTTTGCTAACTGTGTCATTTGCCAGGCAAATAAGCTCTTTCTCCAAAATGTCAAGCTATGCCTTTAAGAAAGACATTTTTTTTTTAAAAAACCTGTCCTTTTGAAGGTTGACTTGCAATCCAAAGTAATGCCAGAAGCAATGACCAGTCAATTTCCTTCTGTAACAAAATCTAGCAAGGTTGACATAAAGGTTGCAACTACAGCGAGTCCTCTGAAAACATTTACAGCCTTCAAAGTCACAAACTCTTTTATGAATAGCGTAAAGCCTCTGATCTGCTCAAAACGACGATGCGCATTATCAGTTGTCTGAGAAACTAAAGTGATATTGTGTGGGAAAATGTTAATTGTGCAAATTACAAGACTCAATATGACCACTTAGCCCACACAATACTACTCTAAAAATAGATTTCAAGGCCACTTGACTGATGCATCCTGGGTAGCTGCCCTTGAAGCAGCTTTGTATCCGTTTTGTCAGATTTAATGAATAAGGAGAAGAAGGACATTTGAGTCACATCTTGAAGAAGTAGCACGCTGATTTTAAGATTAATAGATGATGGAGGATTATCATCTATGGTATTGGTTTGATTCATATCTCCTTAAATATGCACAATAAAACATAAAAACTGTCATGGTCACACACACACAAACACACACACATATTTTCCTCTTTTTATTCAGTGATAAATAATTTCCTATGATCATAGGCTTTATGTGAAGACATCCGATCAAGGCAAGAGACAAATTAGAGGGCACACGTTGCCACCATTAGAAAATAATAGCAGAAACAAAAAACAATGAGGTAAGAAGTTCTCTTTTTTTTATACATTTGTGGTGCTTCTATTTCTGTTACCTATACTGTTGAATGCACAGTGCTTCCTAATACAGCCTGCCTTTTGTGTGTCTGTACATTATTAAACAAAAACAGGTCATGGCACAATACTGAACCAACCAACCAACCAACCAACCAACCAACCAACCAACCAACCAACACAGGGAGGGCTCTGCAGAGTGTGGAGATAGCAGTTTACATCATCAGACCGAGAGGAAGAAGAGCTGAGCAGGAAACAGAAATACAAAACAAAACTCTTAAGAATGAGCCCCGTGATTGATTCAACACACACGCACGCACAGATTTCAGGAGAGATATCAGTGTCAGTAGGTTGTATAATCCTCAAATTGTTATGAATGTAAACATATAAAGAACAAGCTTAAATTTGGGGTTTTTTGTATATATTTGGAGGAGCAATCAAAACAAAATTAATCTGCAACTATATTGATAATAAATTGTAAATCTGTGTTATAAACTGGTCTTGTGACAATTGAGAGCAATTCAGTTGAGGGATGTCTGTGTCAAGGTCAACTGTAAAAATAAATTAGTTTCAGAAATGGAAGAGATTTGCTGAAACAGTATTTTGAAGAATGAGTTTGAAAAGTGAGGTAAACAAATACAGAATTTGGCGCTTTGTAAAGACCAGATGTTTTTAAGAATAATCACAGATGTTCATTGTGAATTAATGTCCATTAATCTGCTAAGAATCGTAGAAAAAAAAGACATTTAAAACTACAAAAAAATATCTAATATTTACTCATTTTCATACTTCTAAGGGCCCCACTTTGTCACAACGAGAACTAATATAGGCAAAAAAAAAAAAAAAACAGGGCTCAGGTTGTCCTCCAAAGCATAACCCACTGTCTCCATGGCAACATTATACATCCACTAAAGCCTCCAATTATGGGATTTGTAGTTACAAAGCTTATTATGAGCCCGAAACCAGAAATAACCTTAGACATCATCTTGGTGGAGTCAAGATGACCAAAAACGTTTGGTGCGCTGACTAAAGCACCAAATACGGGGGAAGAACTGTGTGACGCATTTTACTTTTGAAGGTCACACTGATCTGCACCTTCCTGTGTGTGTGTGTGTGTGTGTGTGTGTGTGTGTGTGTGTGTGTGTGTGTGTTTTTTAAGTTAAAAGTTTGAAATGAAAATGATAATTCGTTGCAGCCCTAATATGTGATTCTACTCAGTACAGACAGACGGTGTGGTGGCTTTACATGTCTATGTGTGTGTGTGTGTGTGTGTGTGTTTCATTCACGGGCCTCGAGAGCAGCACACTGAGGCTCAGCCCTGTGCACGGACCTGACCTGCAGTCCCTGGGCCTCCACTGTTGCACCAAACAAGAACGAAAAAGAAAAAAAGCTCCTGGCTCGCTTCGATCCTGTCCAACATTAAAGGAGAATGCCACCAATTTTCAGCACATCACACTTGTTATTTTCACACCTTAATGTAACTTCAGCTCCATTTATAAAAAGTCAATACTGTCTGCACTAATTACTGATATAGATTCATCTCAACCCCTCTGAAATGTAACACCTTTTAAAAGACCACTTTGTTTGTGGCTGTACTTAACAGAATTATATTATAATAGTGTGTTTATGTTCAGATGATTGTTCTCTAAATTCACAGTCTTCTAGTTATTGGCAAAACAATGTGTATCAATCTTATGTGTTTAGCTTAGCAAAATAATACTCTCCAGTACTCCGTTGCTGTACATATAAATAACATAATGCAAGGTCTTACATTGAGTGGCATTCTCCTTTATGGTACTTGACCTCCTGTTCTGCTGCTCAGGGAGGTCTCCCCCTCTTTGCTACCTGCTCCTCAGCTGCAGCTGTTTTGACACCAAGAGGCGTCACACCTGCACCTTCCTCTCGTCCACAGCTGGCCCAGACAGCTGTGCTCATAGCTGCTCACCCAGGCTACACACCTGGGGCTGCGTGAAGTGACAGGCAAGAAAAAAATCCTGCTTCAAAGCTGAGCTGGCAGAAAAAACACCCATTTCCCCTCAAAGACTCAGTTCAGTGAATCTCAATTACACTCAATCTACTTTAGTGAAAAGGTGGTGAGGGTAGGAAGGAAAAAAACTAAACAAACAACAAAAAAAAGAACACAAAATGTACAACAACAGAATAAAAAAAACACACAACTGAAATAGCTAATAGAAGCCAAAAATAGCAACAGGAGCAGTCGTGACGGCGCTGATGTGTGCTGAGGGCGGTGCAGCGGGCGAACGGGGGTCAAGTTGAAGAGTGACTGCAGTGGTCCTCGAGAAATGTGCGCCAGCATTGTGGCCGCAGTTGCCATGACAGCAGCACATTAAGCACCCTTTGCCAGAACAACAGCGACGGCCATGTTTCAAAGCAACACTTGAAGGGTGCTGCGACAGCCTCAGCCGCCCGCTCTCTCTCACTCCTCCACCCCTTTGTGACCAAGTCTCCACTTTTAGTGTTTTGTTCCTTTTAATTTTTTTTTTATTTTTTTTTAAATCATTAGGTACTCCGTGGTGCTGCGGTCCCTTGACACATAATCAAAGACTTCCCTGTTTCAGGCGTGTGCCCAGAGTTTGTTGTTTTTGATTTTCAGTCATTGTGTGTGTTTTTTTGTAAATCCCATAACATTTTCAGAGCCTCTTGTGTCAGTCCAGAGGCGGGCACGGTCGAGTCCTCAGCCTGGGAGGCAAACTTTGCCTGCAAACAGAAGTCCCACTATGGTGAAGAAGATGGAGAGGACAAACAGCACATACGAGGAGCCGACCACTGTGTTGTTAGGCAGCTTGTACGGCTGGCCTCCCACCTCGTTGATATAGAAGCCTATGGGGAAGATGAGCGCCGCCATACAGAACAGGATCACTGGAAGGAAGGAGCCAGAGAGAAAATGTTAGTTTACTGTACACTTAAATATAAAATATCTTATGATTCTGGACAGACAACCACTTTTACACAATAATATGTACACCAAACTAGATGTATTTCAGGGCCAAACTCATCCTACTAAACGTACACTTAATGTGTTAAAGAAATAAATAACAAAGGGGACTCAAAAAGTGGGACCTCAGTCATCATTGTAGCCTTTAAGATGCAGAAAATAAAGCTTGAACTCACTCAACCTGAGCAGGAAGCACAGGCTGCTCAAATTGAATTAATGTTCATTAGCGACGTAAAACATGCTCCTTCAAATGGCTTTGAAGGAGCAATTACACAAAGCATACTCCCAGAATGCACTATGATCAGTGTGACTTTGCCTCATGTATTTCAGGAAGATGAGAGACTCAATCGAAAACACTCTGACACAACATTTTTCTGTTAAATGTCATTTATGCAATTAATGTTTTAACATGTTTTCAAAGAGTCATAGATTATACATTATTCTGCCAAGTTTGCGGCAACAGAATATCAAGCAACACATTTGAGTGCCAGTACATCTTTCTTTTCTTTTTTTTTTTTTTTTCTTGCCAGACTGCAGAAATGACAGACTCATTGCTCATTTCACAACAATGTCAATCAAAACGGCAGTAATTGGGGAAACTCAATATTTTACACCAAGAGAACTTAATCGGCGCTTTAGCTGGAACTTTCCACAAGCACTGGATGTGCAGTAATAGTCCCGTATGAAGCAAGAAAACCTCCTTTTAAATCCTATTGACATTTGTATCTACTTTAAGAACTAAGAACTAACGTTTGGATCTCTTCATATGTCTGGACATGAATGAGAGTTTTTTGAAAAAACAATCTAATGTCGTTGTTTGTTTCATATTTTAGTTTTGTTAATCATCATTTCACACCATTTCCAATAATCTCCACACCTTTGCAGGGTTTCAAGTTAAGAGCTGCGGTTCGTTCAGACACATCTGTAGTAACAGCAGGACAAAGAAGAGCAAACGCTGTTAAAGGGTTTGGACAGCAGAGATTAAAGATGAAATGGTTTTTAAATGAATTTAGTAGAGATTTGTCCCACTGTACTGCTGTGCATTCATTTAAAATGCAGCCAGAATTACTGTGTATTTAACATGAAAACAACACTGTTTGGCCCAAACTGTACAAGAACCCGATTATTAATGTTAAAATATTGATGTGTCCTGTCCAACTATACTGTCAAACAAATAATGTAAAAAAAAAAAAAAAAAAAACGTTTATCCAATATTTCTGATAGTACCTGAATACAGCATTTCTCCACAATGAAATGTTTTGGTAAATCTCTAATAAACATCCCTCAGGATGCTGTAATTTCAGCTTTTAAGTCAGTAAAGTCAAGCTTCTGGTGGCTTTAGGTAATTATTTGTGGGTGAAACGTATTATAATCAAGTATTCTTGAGTTCACCACAGATTTGCATTATTTCCATCCCCGCTTGAATGCACGATTGCTTCAGTAAATGTTTTTCCACAAACCATAAATAAGTTCTTTAAAAACAGCCCCGGGCTGATAAACAGGGTTTAAAATGTCGCTACATGCTTGAAGGTGAAAATCAGTGATCAGAGTGTATGCTTTCCTCAACAGCCACATCCAGTTTTGTTTCGCTGCATGTTAGTAAAATCCTGAAATACATTTTCCTACATTCAAGAAAAGACTAAAATGAAGGACTGAGGCTGAAGCCACACACATGCCGATATTGTTGTAGTTTCTTTGGGCTGTCAGATGTTAAATGAGAGCTTAAGTGAACTGATATAAACTTTTCCTCATGAGACAGTCACATTACTACAAATCTGTTGTGCATCTAGGTTGTTTTTGTTTGAACTGTGCCGAGGGAAACAGATTTAGTTTGATTTTCAAGCGGTAGAGCTGAACGAAGCTCCACAAGCAGTAACAATCACCAGCTTTTAAAACCATCCTTTTTATATATTAGACTTGTTGTCTGAACAGTTTCTCTTGCAGCTACATGCACTTTAGTGAACGGCTCAGTCATCTTTCTGCACCTGATTACTTAAGCGTGAATGTATACATAAAGAGAAACCCCTTTCCATAATCAGGACATGGGATTAGAGAAAACTCCTTTTTTAAAGGCGAACTCCTCGGGTTAAGCACTGCGCTCCTATAACATGACTGATTCACAATAGACAGATGCTCCAAATAGTTGGAGTATAACCAGAGATATCGTCTGTTTTACTCCATTGTTTTATCTTCCTTTTTAAAATCTGGTGCATATATTACCCACAATGCAACACTACTGCTGAAAGCTTGGTCTGAGATTCAGGTGTTTTAAGCTAGCAGCTAATGCAGCCTCGCGAGTTTAGCCTTAAGCAGCGATGAGGAGTGGTTACCGAGGTATCACTTCTTTCCAACTCCATACAGTCCGATATTTTACATTTTCAAACAAGTGACATCACTTGAGGGAATTTACCAGACTTCAGGCAGCTCCCTCTGGAGCCACTAAAGTTTTTTGGTTTTTTTCAAGTCGAAGGACCAGAAAACACACTTTGGTGTTCACCTTTAACAAGATTTTTAATTGGCTTTATAGAAGTGCACATGTGTATGACAAAAACTTCCCAGAGGAAAAGTACCCCTTTAAAAAACAATGAGCATGTTGTGATGATCGGCACAGCATGTGTGACGCAAAGCAGAGTGAGGTCATTACCAAGTCTTAAGTAGGCGTCTGTGATTGGATTAGGTTGTCACTAATGAGGATATCTCCTTTTTCCTTTGAAGATGTTATAACTGGTGCTTTGGGTCGGGCCCAGAGTCCACTTATGTAACACACACAGTGACGTTAAACAGCAAAGCAAACTGTGTGACCTCTGTGAACAACAGATCTACAGCTGTGCAGAATATGTGGAATAGCTTCACATACTTAGAAATAACTCTTTCATGTTGCTTTCAGAGACGCAGTAGGACGTTTTTTTAAAGGCATTTCTTACTGCACTGATTCTCTGTAGCACGGTGGGGGGGGCGGGGATATGTGACTTGTTATATGTTACTGCGTGTGCCAGATAAACTCTAAACCATCTTAGCTTTAAGCAGAATTACAAGTACTCAGAAACAAGACACGTTATGACATCTCTTTAAATTTAACTGAGTTGAATTATTTTGGATCCCTCAACAGTGTGTAATCCATTTCTTGTGTGTGTGTGACAGCACATGCAGCCATTTTTAGCTTTCACCTCTTCACTCTCTTTTCAATTAGCAGAGCTGTTCAGTACCTGAGGGATGACTTTTTTTCCCGGTCTCAAAAATATCTCTGATGTTATAGTTATGTAATTCCATGCAGCTAGAGGAATCTAGAGCAGTACTGGGATTTAAAGACATTTTGGTGGAAGTCAATTTGGCAATCAATATCTACAATTCACCCCAGAGATTTAATATCTAATTAGGAGGGGGCGATACGATTCAAATAAACAGACAGGGTTATTTGTTTTTGGCTAATCCAGCGATTTAAATACCTGACAAATCAAAGTGTTTGTATCCAATCTTTAAATCACAATGATGAAAGTATTAAGGCCAACCTTAATTTCATGAAAGTCGTATTGATATATTTGCAACACTAACCACAATACCATAGTATATATATATATATATATATATATATATATATATCATAAAATCACCCACTCTGTTGTTTTATCCGAATACGATTAACTGCACGGTAAGCTAAGCTAAAGTGGAGCCAGAAATTCGCAGCTCAGCATTATTCCTGCAAGCTTCGCCAGAGAGTTAATTGAAGTGCACCTCGCGGTCCGCTGCTTCTCTAAAGTGCCTGAACCGATGACACACGGTGCCTCGCTCACCTTCTGCAGGAGAAAGTATCATCTCAGCTGATATGACTTATGGTTACTAATATATGGGACAAAAAAAATACCTGAAACGATTGGTCTATTGCAAAAAAATATTAAAACATTCAATGATTCCAGCTGCATAATTATGAGGATTTGCTGGTTTTCTTTGTCTTACATGAATAAAAGGGATATTTTTGCATGTTTATGTTTAAGGAAGAGAAAAAAAAAAATTCCTCACAGTAACTAATTCGATTTTAGACGCAAAGGACACGATGAAAATGGGACCAGAATCAACAGATAGTGAAATAAAGTCACTGTAAAAAAACTAAAAAGTGGATTTAGTGTCAAGTCACTCTTTAAAATAAAGCTTTTGAACCGACCATACAGGTATTTGGTCTAAATCTAAATTAATCATTAATAACAACATTTTCTGCAGTTACTGTAAATGTTTTGTACGACTCATATTTATGATAGCCCCACTCTGAACACGCGCACCTGGGGGAAACACTGCTGGTGTGTGTGTTTTTATGTCTGTGTGTGTGTGTGTGTGTGTGTGTGTGTGTGTGTGTGTGTGTGTGTGTGTGTGTGTGTGTGTGTGTGTGTGTGTGTGTGTGTGTGGCGTCACAGAGTCGGGTCTGTGTTGGTCATACAAAGATGTCCTTTCAGCCAGCTACACTACAGACTGCCCACCTTCTCTCAACCTTCACCTGGTTGACCCGAGGCACCTCCCCCGGCTCCTTATTACACCAAGCTTCACTTTATTCTGCGTCTACTCTACGTCCATTTGTGTCTTTACATTGGCTCTTGACCTGTGCAAACATGATTATTCACCGTCTTTACTCAACTCTTTCTAAGCCCCCACCTATTTCACTCACTTAACCTCTCAAACTCAATTCCCCCCCCCCCCGTTCGGCCCACAGCAGAGAGGTGTTTGCCATCACAGCTACATGTTCAGCAACATCAGAGGCGAAAAAAGCTCATTTCAATTCCCAATTTCGCCTTTTCATCCTTATCCTACATTTCAAACAGGCTCTTGAAATACAAGAGGATCCCAGGAAGACAATCAGTCACTTGAGTGTCAGCTAATGGGAGCTCTAAAAAAAGAAAGTGATGATTTACCATCTTTTGTCTTTCTCTTAACAAACTCATCTCAACATATCAAGCTTTTCCCTAAATATATAGTCCCCCCCCCCCCCCAGTCTTGTTTCCTGAAAGGGATAATCATCATGCTTTAACCCATTTCAAATGAATAACAACCCTATACCTCTTGTCTAACATGGCCAATTGAAACTTAACAAGGGGACAATGGTGACAATTGCTCACTGTTTCCATGGCAACCACCTTACTCCCTTCAAGTGTGATGGTTAAGAAATGGTTTAGCACCATCCAATTTAGCTGGTGACACAGATTGGTGCTTACCGGACAGACAGACCAGTCCGAGGAGAATAGAGGTGATTCATCGGGAAGTGATTAGGGAGCATTATAAAACCTAATTATGAATCTAAATTTAGCCTGGCACACACAAAAAAAAAAAAAAACTTGCAATGGGTCCTTGTGCACATCTGCAGAACAAAAAAAGCCAGTATCCTGAAAAATGCACAAAGCTTTCAAACAACAATACAGAGCATTGTGTCTTCACAGGCTTCTGCTCCATCTGTACAAGTGTGCTTGAGGCCGTCTCTTCCCTCAACTAACCGACCAATCAGGCTCTGCCCTCCCACACAGCCTTACGAAACCAGCCCCAGCCACACTGGGCGAGTAGCTGCCGGGCTATTGTTGAGTGCTGGAAGTGCATCTATGCAGAGAAAACACTGTGGCACATAAGCCACCTATTCGGGTAACAGAGGAGCTGCATTACTCAATAAATTAGCTTAAGGGAGCAAGAGGAGTCGTTAAGCATGCAAGAAAAACACTCATGAAAGTGAAAATGCGACCAAACCCACAAACACCAACAAACAGATTCTCACGACACTCTCACAAAACACAAACACACAAAAGGTCTAGTATAAAGTCTCAGATGCTCTTGACGTCACACTTATATAAAAATCTAAATTAGCAGTGCATTACTGGGGCAATATTTCACTTCGATTAAACCTCATGACTTCTCCTTTTATTATTTCCTGCCCCAAAGACACTAAAGTTTATGTCATGAGGATGCAGTGAGACTGAGAAGAAGGTGAGAAAGCTCCAGGGAGGGGAAAAACTATTTAATTCAGAGTGAATGTCCCTGTCTGGTTCACTTACTGCCAGTAAAGGCGATCCAGCGGGCGTATTTTGTGGCTTCTCTGCGCCAGTGCGATGCCACTAGTAGTCCACAGGTGACGGTGAGGGAGATGATGCCCATGATGATGAAGAAAAGTGTGGTGACCCACTCTGGGGGCAGCCGAGGTGGAATGCAGGTCCGGTCTCGTCCGTGGATGGTCTGACATTGCCGGACTAGACCGACTGTAAGGGCACCTGCAGAGAGAGGTTGAATGTTGAGGAGGTGACCATTTCAATACATCTGTTTTAATTAATCATTAGCCAGCGAACAAAAACACTGATTATAAGGGTTAAAAAAGAAACATACAAGAGAAGCAGCTCTGGCTCCACTGTATCCTGTTATCTATGATCCACGGGGTCAAATGTCAAAATATGGAGAGGCGATCATAGCAGCCTGCAACATACTGCACACACACTTTTTACATATGGGCCAACCACTGAGCATGTGCTGAAAATGTCATAGATTAGCCTACATCTTTTAGGTAACAGTATGTCTACAGGCTAAATAAAAATGGAGAAAAAACAGCGAGTGGAAAAGATACAACATCAAAAAAGACTGAAGGTCTCATGCTGAACAGTAGTGCCTCAATCAACTACAAGATCCAGGGAGGGGAAGACCAAAACCTAGCAGCTCATCTGATGTCAAAGCAAAAGAGGAATAAGTGAAGGAGGAGAAGCTCCTTTCATTTTGTCACCAATTCAGTGCTGGCGAGGAGCTGCTCTCTCCGCAGTGGTGGGCCCAATTATACCAGCGAGTGGCCAATATTTTTTCTTGCGCCTTCACGCTCTGGAAGAGAAAGTGAGGATCAAATCAATCCTGCCAATTACTGAATCCATCCCACGCAGGTATGTGCTAATGACACTTTACACAGACACAAGGCTGGAAGAAGTTGCAAGGATATCACACAGATTTGCAGCAGCTTTTCAGAGAGCCAGTATCCATAACTATCTACTTTCTCCATCTCTAGTCTTTGGCTAGGATCTTTGAATGTCTAGGAATGCACATTGACGGCTTACTGTACCCATCATTGATCCGACAGGAAGGCATGGCCTCGTGCCTCACTCTGAGTCATGAGCAGAGCTCTGCTTAAGTTTGAGTGTGAAGGCCAGTAACATGCTCCAGTGATGCAGCCACTCTGGAGGGACGTCATTCAATTAGAGCGCGTCCTCAAGGGGAGTTTCTACCTGAGTAAGCAGAACAGTGTCCCATCACTCAGGCCTCTGCTAATCACAGGACAGCCAAGAAAGGCGGACTATAAGTGATAGGATGTAGGATGTGGGGCTGTGAGGCGTTCATTTGAGAAATTAGAGGGGTTTTAGTGCACTTGGGTGATGTAGGATGGCAGAGGAGCAGTCTTATACCTCTTTGCTTTGACACTTTGCATATGAACACACATAACAGGAAGCTGTTAGACTGTGTTCAGAGAGACAACAGCACTGCATGAAAAGTGCAGCACTCAACTTCATTTCAATAAAGCTACAAGGTTGGTACACGAGGCTCTGGCAAAGAAAGCAGGTTCTTCCAGCGAAAAAGTCGAACCTGGCTCAGATTTCGCAGCATTACTTTGCTTCGTCACTTAGCAAAGCACTGCACTGGACAAGCTTCCTTTCAAGGTCATTACTTTGGACAATTCTGCAGTCGTCAAATTCACTTTGTCTCCTTTGCAAGGTAACAGCAAAGGGCACAAACTTCAAAACCCTTTAAATCACTAATGTTATTAAAGTGGATCATATTTCATTGTCACGCAGGGACCTGGAGCAACTTTCCTCCAAAAACAAAGTTCATTGCGTTTCTTTAACGAAGCACTGTTTTCAGTCAGGGTGCTCTGTCCTGAAATGGCCCGAGCTATAAATGACATACAGTAGTAAATAAAATAAAAACACTTGTGAAAACAGAAAAAACACATTTTCACTTAAAAAGGTGCCCATTGGAGTTTCTTTAAACAAACAAAAGTTATGTATTGAGTGTTACTCAACCAAAAAAAACAGGTCAAGTGCATTATCTACCTCATTAAACATTTTGCAAAGCCAAATTTTGAAGTATTTAAATCTTGCAGTAAAAGAGAGACAGCGGGAGAGAAAATCTGGCAGAATCTGCATATTTTCACAACTAACTTTATTTTGACCAAAACCAGAGATGGTGATTGTTGGAAAGTCTAACCAAAACGGTTTAAGCGAGTTTGACTTTGTTTATGTAAAGTTTGAAAAAAGCAAAAACCCCCTCATCTAATTCCCTGTTTTTACTGTTGCATATCGGGGCTCATTACCTCCACCTGTTGATCTGACCATTAGCATGTGTGTGTGTGTGTGTGTGTGTGTGTGTATTCTTGGGAGCTTATACAAGGTGAACAAAATGGGAAACCACACATGGATAAACGCCATAGCACCACCAGAGGGGAACAACTCCACAGGGAAACTCTGTCCATGCTTGTAAAACTGCTACGTGGCTAAGCTAATTCTGCCTTGAAGCCTTAATGGCACGGCATCTTCTCAGAATGTTATGGGGACTTTATTTCCTCCACATGTTTAAGGCATAATCTGAAAAAAGGGGGAAAATGAACGAGTGGTAAACCCTTTTTCTATTGACAACAAAATAACCCATTCACTGAAAGTGCAGTTCTGTGTGGGCAACATTATAAAAGATCAACAGTAACTCAGCAGGTGGGAGGACACAAGCATGAGACAAGCATGCGAGCTGGAATTCCAAAAGGTCAAGCGTGTTACTTGCTCTGTCTGGCAGCCAAATCTAGATATTTCATAACCCGTCTACTATAACGCTTTCTCTATTTACACAATAAATATATGCTGCTGCTGCTTATGACCATATTGAGTTTAAAGCCATTAAATACAAACAGAATACTAAAGTGTGTAAGAAGAATGCTCTCGTTGCCCTGCAGGGTGTGGTGGGTTCAACAGGCAATCTAGAGGAAATCCTGTCCAGTTTGTAACACCCGGTGAAAGCACTGCTTTCATAGTTACAAACCACACCAACAATTCATATGGTTCAAAAGAAACGCCTTGGGAGTCTGTAGATGTTAAAGTATGCTACATAAGGAACTACAGAACTACCGTTACGGGCATTAAAAACTACCATATCGGCCACAGAAACACAGCAATACTGTGATTAAGGCACATGTTTCATCACAGACAAGGAAAAACTAAAAAAAGATGCTCTCAGTGTTCAATTATTGCCATGGCAATTACATTATCGCAGTGCAGAACACTTATGCATAACATTGAAGTGTGAAAGAAAAAGGAAAAAAAAAAAAGAGATGGAGGTTATGGATTGTTACAAAAATGGCAGCTGGCTGTTGGGTAATGGCTCACTCAACAGCCAAGCCCTGAAGTCGGATACAGAGTAACCTCGAGCAAATTGAGTACAGGAGGTGAGCGAAGTAAAGAGAGGGACTGGTTATGGGAATAGGGGCAACATTAAGCAACAGTTTAAAAGCTGCAGTTAATGGCACCGGTTTATGACCCTTTCCTCCTGGATCCTCTGGCCTCCTGCTGTTTCACTAGCTTTCTGTGGAATTCCTGCCTAACAACAGGCAGGCACGCTATGGTACACGGATACAGGTAAACAAATAAACAAGCAGGCGCGTACACGCAGTGCTGACCGTGCACATTCACACGAACGTTAAACAAAGGTGAGCTCTGACCTACAAGTCCATGGAAACAAGGAATAAATGCTCGAACTCGTCTGTTGCACAGGATTCAATGGAGGTACATGGGAGGCAGCCAGTGTGACCATATCTTGAGCCTACTGGAAATGGCCAAAATGGATTCTCTTTAGTATAAAAAAACAAATGTGTTTTGGTTTGAAAATAATGGGCCATCCTTCCATCTTGGGGCCCTGCTCATTGTCGTTACCCTGCAGTCAGCTTTGTGCTCCCCATGATCAAGATACTCCTCTCACCATGTCTCCGTCCAAATGAGAGGAAATGAGGTCCGTGTCTGCTCATCTTCAGCATGATGATGCTGTCATTAGTGGAGTATACAGGGAGGTGGGTGGGGGGCTTGCTGTTTTAAAAGCTCTGGAGGGATGAGTCAAACAGGCCTCTGAACTGTGGTGGGCGGCATAGAGGCAAGTTAAAGCTGCCAACAGCTGCATCTTCTGCTGGAGGCTTTTACAGCGCCCACTTACATTGCTTGGCCACTGGAGCACAGCTGATGTGAGCGGTCCGAACTTGCATACAAAAACATGGCAGACAAACCCGCTAGAGAATTGTATTCTCTGAACCTAAGTGCTAAATGATGAATCTAGTCTAATCTAATCTACAACCCCCAGCGCATTTGTGAAAGCAAAATAAGTAAGTAGGCAGCGGTTGGAATGCTTCCAACGCAACAGGCAATGAGAGTAATATCTGCTGCAATCGAACACTGGGGACGGCTGCAGGAGGGAGTTTTAGGCTCACAATCAACACTCAAGTGCACATGTCAAAATTTACTATTTTCTAACACCGTCATGTTTACATCTGCAGTTCTGAACCGGTGCTGGTGTTTTTGTCCTTTCCCGTGGGTGGCACAGGGTGGACTGAACTGCAGGTCTGAACTGCTGACTCTGCATATCTGCAACTAGATGATATTGGGCTGGGCCCAGTTTCAGTTGCTTTGCATCAATGACACGCCGTGTCCTTGTGCCTTGAATGGGGAAACCTAAAAATAACACTTAATTCTCAATTTAATATTATCCAACTTGATCCATCTTAGACATCAGATGGATAAAGTTAGAGAATTAAGTGTTATTTTTAGGATAATGCGATTTTAACCAATGTTACGCAAGTCTTTTTCATGCATTTTGTATATTTTTATTGTTTCCTATATGCTGTAACAAATATCTAACTACAAGTAGCTTGAAGAGTTTCTTTGATTGCTTGAGTTTTTTGAGGAAAGTCTAAACTCTGGGACTGACACATCTTGCACTTGTGGGTAATACACTTCTTCTGCTATGATGAAATGTCTGTGGTGTGATGATTATTCATAATCAATGATATAAAGATGGTAAAAATGCATTTTGTCTTATTTTAACAACCCGCTTGCTTGAAAAAGCGACTGCATGGAATTTTCCTGTCACAACTATCCCCTTGTGATCTCCATCAGCAGCAGCCTTTTTTTTTTAATATGAGTGAGTCAGCAGCTCACTGCATACGGTACCACTTTGCAAAGTAATATCAGGGGGATGCTAAGTTGGAATAGTATGTGTAAGTAGTTTATTCTTAAAGCGTTTATTCTTAAAGCGTTTATTCTTAAAGCGTTTATTCTTAAAACGAACGTAAACTGGCCTTTGATCTAGACTCAACAGAGAAGATGGGGAGATAAAATTCTACCGTCAAAAAACTGATTGTGAAATTGTCCCCTTCATGGTGTCAAATCTAGACCTATAGGTTTAATTCCATGCACAAGTCTCACTCTTGGTTCACTGCCCAGGAGAACATGTCTGTTTCTCCACGCTCTGAGCACAAAGACGTCACACTGAGGTCCAACAAGGGCAGGTTGTTAAGCTCTGAGCCCCTCTGACAAGACAACAACACAGCTGGGGACCAGAGGTCAGCTGATGGAGATAACACAATGTGGGGGAGTCACCAGGGGCTCTTTCTTCATAACAACATCAAGCAAATCACTAGTCTGTGTAATGGCGCGGACAAATCAGCGCGAACAGCTCATGATAAATAGTTCCACTCTGAAATAACCTCATCACAATTACAAACACTGCAAGAAATGAGCCTCTCAAATTCTATTTAGCGACACGTCACCTGTAACAGAAGATTCACACAAAAGACTATTTAACAGAGCTACCAAGAGGAACTGTAAAATTATGCAATATGACTAGCACATTCTAAAAGACAAGACAAAACAGACCAAAAGAGGAACCCTGGTTGCAATAAATATGAAATAAGAAGGCACAATGCAAGGAGAAAGCAAAATTGATGCTGAAAGTCTTATTTCAAAATATGTTTATCGCTATGCCTACCTATGTACGCAAGGAACACACACTGTATTGGTGGGTGCATTTGTCAAAAGAAGAGCTCTGTGGAGAGCAATATGCATATAAAAAAGATACGAAATGGTACAAAACCATCAAAGCTCAAAGAAAAATAAGAGAAAAAAAGTTTTGTTCTAAGCAAATATTTCAAATCCCCCATTTAACATCACTATATAATAATTAAATAAATGTTTTATGACAATAACGTGGTTTTAAGAAGATGGAGATATTAAAGTGTTTGTTAACAACTATAAAGACATTTTATATTATTACAATTATGTTTTACTAGTGTAAAACAATTGTGATTTATTATCAGTTTACAGCAGCCTTCACTTGCATACACAAGGAGTTATAGTTGTTGGCAAATAAAACATGTATTTATTTCTGCTCACAACATATTTTAGCTTTATTTTCTACTATCTTTGAATGACAAGAGCTATTCTATTTAAATGTCCTTTCCAAATGAGTTTCTTTGTCTCAATGCTTTTTATGCTTTATGTAAAGTGCTTTAAATTACCTTGTGGCTGAAATGTGCTCTATAAATAAACTTGCCTAGCCTTACAACTACAGTATAGTAAATCATAAATAATGAATTTACTTTTCATTTGATATTTTGGTTTAAGGAAAGTGGCACCGCAAAAACTAACCACTATTGTGTGAGGTTAAGGCGGCACACTCAACCCATAAAGATATAATCATCTTTAAAAACACTCAAAGCTCGGTCAAAAAGAACTCTATAAACACAGATAATCCTGTGTTCGTGTGCAGCTGTATATAGATGTTATGAAACTAATTTGCTACTCGTGCCATATCAAGATGGACTGACACTGTAACCTTCTGCCCAAGGTGAAAATTTAGTAAAAACCTGTATAAGTTTACCATCATATATTCTAAAAACAGTGGCTGGTACATTCTCAAAATGATGAGAGAAAAAAAAGTGTGACAGAGTTGTCGTTCATCCCCTACACGTCTCATAAAACCATAAAAGAGAAGTCACATCACAAATCATCAAAGAGGGCCGTGAAAGCTGAGGGGAAGTGAGAACAGTGACAGCAACGTGGAAGTCGTTCTCTGTATGACACCCCGTCTACCGAGTATCAACTTTCTGGACATTATTTGGCTGTAGGAGACTAACTTTAGATGGGAACTCCCCAATACAATCAAATATAGATGGTGGCTTCATTTCATTTGCAACCTATTTTTACTTGTTTTTTTGGTACAGATGGCTTATTCTGTGGAGCTAATACAGCCTTGGTGCGTGTTGGTGGATGATGGACCCTCCCTGACCCAGTTACTAAGCTGTCATCCTGCCGAGGGAACAAAGAGGAGCAGCTGTCTATCAATAGACCGAATGTGTTTATGGACTGACACAAATAAAGCGGGGACTGACAGCACGTGCTTCTAGTCCAAAATCAGCAGGGACGCCACAAATGAGCACCTGCCCTCGCTCCTCAAGTGAGCGTTGATTGGATTGATCGCATGGAGGTCATTTTAAATGTCAAGTCACCAGAGACATCCAGGACCGCAATAACTTTTACTGCTTAACTGATAAGCTGCTGAATCAATAAGTCAGTTGGCAGAAAAAAGGCTGCAAATAATTATTTTTTAATTAATCAACTATTAGGCTACACAACATTTCCCTAGAGCACATTGTCAAATCCTGAAAGTGTTCAAAACCCAAAAAATCCAAGCAGCAATTATAAGCCTTGTGTTTGACATTTTAGGCTCAATTAATTCATTAATCAAGCAATCGCTTATCTGCAATGAACTCCCTCATACTTGATTAATCTAAATTTCACCCAAAAAAGTCAAACATTCTCTGTTTTTTTCCTTTTTCAATACCACTGCGAAGTAAATATCTGTTTTATGTTGTTTGCACTGGTGATTACAAGACATCACCTTGACATCCAGGAAACCCTGACATTTTTAGAGCCTAAAGATGCATTTAATTTATCAAGAGTCATGCAAACAATGATCAGGTGCTGCCCTTAAAGCAACAGAGGTCCAATAAGCTGATCAATCAGGTATGACATTGTACTTATTGGTCTTATAATTCAAAGATGCAACATAAGAAACACACTGCTACAGATGAAACCCTCCACACAAGCATAGCTTTGTTGTGGTGCATATCTTTGTTGTGGTGCATATCTTTGTTGTGGAGATTATCTGATGGCCATTTCCCCCTGCAGTGAAAAAAAAAAAACCCACAACAACACTCAACAACATAACAGCAGTTGTGAATGGCTGCTGTGTGTGGGCCTGCTTCATTTACCTGCAGATTCACCAGTGTTGATCCAATCCGGGTTTGCAATGCTGGCTATGGCAAAGATATCCGCTGCCAGGAACAGGCACCCTGAAATGATGGTCAGTTTATCCATGCTGCCAGCTGATGAGGCGGCAAATGTGGCAATCGTTTGTCCCAAGTTGTGACACCCCCCCCCCCCCCCCTCCAAAATGTGTTGAGTGACGCAGGGTGGGCTGTGATCAGTCCCCCCCTGCTGTGGTTCTGCTGTGCATTTTGCAGCGACGTTAGCTCCTTCACGTCCAGCAAAAGCGAGAGCCCACCAGCTATACAACAAAAAAAAAAAAAAAAAACACACACACACACACACAAAAAAAGACTCAAATACGACGCACACAAAGCATCACATCCCGTGTGTGTGTGTGTGTGTGTGTGTGTGAGTCCAGTCAGGGTCAATGATATATATACATATATATATATATATATATATATATACATATATATATGCTCACTCAGCACCGTGTCGTCTTCACTAGCAGCACCAGCAGCCGCAGCCGCAGCAGCAGCATCGGGCACAGCTGCGGCTAGCAAGGCAGCTAGCTCACCTAGCTACTTCCAAAGGCTCGGGCTCGGAGTGCCGAGCTGCGGCCCAGAGGCTGCCCGACGGTCCGCTAGCATTTCAGCACACAATGCCTACACACACACACACACACACACACACGCACGCACACAGCAAGTCCTCCCCCTCCCCCCCCACCCACCCCCCACGATCCACGATGACTTCTAGCAGAAAGGTCTAAGACGAGAACCCATCACGCAAATCGTGCAGCTTGCTCGAGTCCCGTTCTCCTTCTCCGCTGGAGTAGCATCTGGTACTCCCGTTAGCTTCCTCCTCCTCCTCTTCTTCTTCTTCCTCTTCTTCTTCTTCCTCTTCTTCTTCCTCCTCGCGTGTTTAAATCCAGCAGAGGCGTCACAAGTCCCGGTGTGCACGGTGAAGCGGTGCCGTTATTGTTGTGCTTCCCACCGTTCAGATCAGCCTCCCCCCTTTCTGCCAAATGACATCAGGAGAACACACACACACACACACACACACACACACACACACACACACACACACACACACACACACACACACACACACACACACACACACACACACACACACACACACACACGGAGCTCTGTGTCTTCACGTTCAGGAGGGGGGCATCCGTTCTCTTCTCGCGATACTTTGCAGAAACGGGGGCTCACGTTGTCCTGAGTCGCCCTGTTTGTTTGGGGATGGCTGGTAACCAAAGGATGTTTACAGAATATTTTTTGTCAAACTGCACTATTTTCTCCATTTCTTTGTCATTGTTGTTTTGTTTTACCATCATATATAAACTTTTGTATGTGTTTTTATATTTTTACATAGCAGTTAAATGTGTATGCTATTTGTTTCTCCTTGTTTTTGTTTTTGTTTGTTTACCACATAATTCCATATGTGTTCCTTCATAGTTTGGATGTCTTCAATATTAATCTACACTGTAGATAAAAATAAAGAAAAACCATTGAATGAGAAGGTGTGTCCAAACTTTTGACTGGTACTGTATACACTTTTGTATGTGTTTTTATATTTTTACATAGCAGTTAAATGTGTATGCTATTTGTTTCTTCTTGTTTTTGTTTATTTGTCTATTTCTGTGTCAAAAGTTTGGACACACCTTCTCATTCAACTACTTCAAAATTCAAAAACATATTCTGGTTTGTTGAGCATTTGTTTGTTTACCACATACTTCCATATGTGTTCCTTCATAGTTTGGATGTCTTCAATATTAATCTACAATGTAGATCAAAATAAAAATAAAGAAAAACCATTGAATGAGAAGGTGTGTCCAAACTTTTGACTGGTACTGTATAAACTTTTGTATGTGTTTTTATATTTTTACATAGCAGTTAAATGTTTATGTTATTTGTTTCTCCTTGTTTTTGTTTATTTGTCTATTTCTGTGTACAGTACCAGTCAAAAGTTTGGACACACCTTCTCATTCAACTACTTTGAAGAATGTAAAAAATTGAAAACATATTCTGGTTTGTTGAGCATTTGTTTGTTTACCACATACTTCCATATGTGTTCCTTCATAGTTTGGATGTCTTCAATATTAATCTACAATGTAGAAAAAAAGAAAGAAAGAAATAAAGAAAAACCATTGAATGAGAAGGTGTGTCCAAACTTTTGACTGGTACTGTATAAACTTTTGTATGTGTTTTTATATTTTTACATAGCAGTTAAATGTTTATGCTATTTGTTTCTCCTTGTTTTTGTTTATTTGTCTATTTCTGTGTACAGTACCAGTCAAAAGTTTGGACACACCTTCTCATTCAACTACTTTGAAGAATGTAAAAAATTGAAAACATATTCTGGTTTGTTGAGCATTTGTTTGTTTACCACATAATTCCATATGTGTTCCTTCATAGTTTGGATGTCTTCAATATTAATCTACAATGTAGATAAAAATAAAAATAAAAATAAAGAAAAACCATTGAATGAGAAGGTGTGTCCAAACTTTTGACTGGTACTGTATAAACTTTTGTATATGTTTACATAGCAGGAATTTCTTTTCCTCCTTGTTTTTGTTTTTTTGTCTATTTCTGTGTATGTACGAAATCTTATTATCTTTTACATCAGAGTGCTCACATGAAGCATATTCCTAAATAAAGGTGTGTTTAATTGAGCAAGAGCTGCATTTAAAGGGCAAACAAACAATTTTGATAAACAGTTCAACGGTCAAGGCATTTATAAAGCAAACTATCGCTGGTTCCAGCTTCTATAATTGAAGTTTGTATAACTGCAAAAACTATGGATCTTGAATTAAACAATTCAAATACTTCACCTTGGTCTCTGAGAAATTATGACTGATAATTCACACTTAATCTTGCATTTTATTTATACACAATTAATTAAAAAAACAGCTTTATCAGTAATGAAAATAATTTCTTTCATCCCTAAATACTTTTACCATAAGCTAACAAAATGGTTGTATTATTCTATCACAGTACTTGAATATGGACATTAATTTATGCTATGAGCTTAATGTTATTTTAAGGGTACACCTTAATAAAGTACTGTGTGTAATACTCTGAGGTATTTTTCTTTCCATTTTATACTAGTTCTAAATGTTGTACTTTCTTATAAATCTTATAAAGCATAATACATTGTTATGAGTAAAGCATTTTATTTTGATTGTTTGGATACATTTAGCTGGGGTTGCTTCTTTTACTAAAGTAAATTGTACTCATCAATACTTATTCCACAACTGCACAAGCAAAAACAGTAAAATGTTTGACATTGGCAACTTTCAATCATGCATGTTTGTGTTTTTGGGTCCCCCTACTGGTTAATGAGTGAAACAACATCTCTGAAGTGCTAAAAATAGCTGCTGCCCGAACAGCTTTTTAAACCACCAGAGGATCCTCACACTCTTGATACAGCAAAGAAAACCTTTAGTGAATCTGGATCCATTCCAATATACAAATCCAAGCAGCATACAGCGGTTATCACCGTCTTTAATTTACATAGATATACAGTTAAATTGACAAAAAAAAAAAATTGCATTGCATTATGATTCCCTGGCTCTCTGTTGGTGCTTACAGGACAGACCACAAATGATTAGTGACATCAAATGAATTGCTTTAGGAGGCTGTGCCTTTGAGGTCCTCTTTCCTTTTGAAGCAGCTAGGCAAAGCATGCCCGAGTTAAAAATCAACCATTCTTAGATTTTATCTTCATACTTCATCCACAAACGGTGTATTCACCAGGTGTCCACTAGCTGCCATGGTCTTCTTGCCATCCACGAATGACTTTGCAGCCTGTGAAGAAAGGAGAGAGTGTTTTCAAATGTTAAAACTTTTTAATTTACTGCTTAGTCAGTTCTTATGTGGTGAATTATAACTCAGCACACAACTCCATAAACTGTCATTACATACAAAACACAATGAGATTATTTATAAACATTCCTGTAACTACATGTTTCTGCATTAATCTCCTGAGTTATTTCTCTATTTTATGCACACAAATAATTTGTACAACAAATACAGATTAACACCATTACCACAGAGGTTTGTACATCACTGGGACACTAGGTAACATTTGACAAGATGTCACGCATAGTCACTGGCTTAAAGTTACGTAAAACACACACACATGGGAGAAGTTTTGTTCTGGGTTTTCTGCCAGGAATCTCCTTAAATTTAGGCACCACCCAAACAAAAGATCATGGTTTGGGTTTAAATAAACCCTTTCTGGAAGAAAACTCTGAAGGCGAGCTTCTCCCATGTTCATAAACATCAGATATCTAAATAACTTAAAGCTGAATTAATTAATTGTTTTGCTGTAAGCACAACATTGACACATTATCACCATATGAAGCTGTTATCATGAACAGGCTAGCAAACAGTTGCTTATTTACAGCATTTATTCAACAGATATCAAACAACATTAGCATTCATGTGGCAATGTGATGATTGGAATTCCATTCACTTCGGTTTCCACCTACTCCTGAGGGAAATATCTGTTTTGTAGCTGCTAAATGCTCCAATATGTTCAGCGTCTGTGATTTAATCTCAGGCAGGTAGTTTACAGGTTGTGAACAAACTGAACTTGATTCAAGACAGGCAGTTGTGGAGACACTCACCGTGACCACATCGTCATGGGTGACAGCATCTATGGCCTGGAGAACAGCATCAGGGAGCTGGTACGCCGCGGTGGTCAGAGCCTGAGCTCCGATCTCCTCCAACAGACCGTCAGAGCTCTCTATGGACATCAGGTACTCGGATTTCACCTGGTTCCTACGCAGAGAAGTCAAACACACACACACACACATGATCAGTCAACATCATGTAGTTTTAATTATGGTACACAGCTGCTTCACTTCCATGTCCCACGTCACTCAGTGAACTCACTTTGCTCTGGTGATGTCTGCCTCTGATACGTTTCCCTCAGCCACACCTCTCACTTGAGCAACGGCAGCTCTGATCACCTACACGGAGGACGGCGACACAGAAAACACATTTTAGATGTAGGTTCATTCATCAATTTGTCTTCAAAAGGAGTGAATTTAGAAATCACCTCTCCTGCAGAGCCAGCTTGTGCAATGGTGTAGACGCCGAACAAGCCAGAGTCAGAGTACGAGGCGTTGAAGGCCGTGGCCTGAAAGACATCTGACATTAGGAGACAAACTCTGCATTTATAACTCATGCAAAACATCATCCTACAATAAAACAAACAATGCCTTCCAACTTTTTTTTAAACTTACATCAAAGGGCTGTGTGGTAGCTTTGGCGATACCCTGGCTCAGTTTGCTGGTGATGTTGGAGCCCCTCTTTACATGCGGCCCAGCTCCCAGGACCCTTTGCAGCACGCTGAAGGCATTAGCCTCCGCGCTGCCTGTCACTCCACCCTCAGTGGTGATCAGTGCGTGCACCAGTTCGTCATTGCTCTGCACACGCAGCTCACCTACAAGCAAAACACAGATACATAATAGCGCCCATGACAATAACGCGACATCAGTTCTTAAAAGGTGTGATGTCACTGTTGAAGTTAAGAGTTTTACCTCCACGGTACGCAGCCTTAGCAGCAGGCGCACCAGACGCACTGCGGACGCTCAGGAGCCCCTCACCCATCTGCTTCAAGACGGAGTGCTTCACACCTGGACGCAAAAATCAAACCAAACTGACATTAACATACACCTGAAGTGGAACACAGAGCAGCTTCACGAACTGAAACACACCACACGAATTGCCAGGATAGAAACATCCAGAGGAGCATGATGTGCCGTCATTCAGGCATGCTGACTCTGCATGAAACATTGCAGGTAGAGTCAACCTTAAGACATTTAACAAATAGAAAATCAATTTTTTATTTTTTTATTTAATTAGTACCTCTGATTCTTTTGACAGAGGCCTTATGACATTTCAGAGGAGAGAGGACACACAAGCACAGTTAACTAACATCAATGGGACTTCTATGAATTCAGAATGAAAGCTAAACATTGGTAAGGAATGGAGCAGTGATAACTAGAACCTAATGAGTTTGGAAAGCAGCGGTGACAAAACGATGCAGTCCGACAAGACAGCAAGAGCAGACACTCACCTAGTCCTACAAGAGCCATTCTGCCAGTGGTGAAATTGTCCTCAACAAATGTCTGCAGCTACAAGAAGACGATAAGGAAAAGGAGAGGTGTGTGTGTGTGTGTGCGTGAGCTGCGTACGCACTAACAAAGGATGAAACGCTATGTTAGGTTTATTCATACGTCTTGCTAACAAAGATCCATACCTGTGTACAGGAGACCTGACCGACCATGTAGTCTGGGCAGTACAGAGAGTTGGAGAGGGCGTTTTTGTACGCGGCTTCGTGCAACTTCTCAATTACACCTGCGAAAAGAAAACCGAAAATTCCCCAAATTACATAAAGCATCGACCCGTACAGTCAAGTGTCTTTAGTTTCAGTAGTGAGCCATATTTATCTTCACCTCTCCATGATAAGGGTTAAAACAATTCATTACAACTCCAAAAAATATACTCAAAATTGTATTTTTGACACATATAACAAGACATTAATGAACAATTAAAACACAGTTTGAAGCTGGAACATTTCTTACTGTGTCTTTAAGCATTATTGTTCACATTAATAATAACAGCCCACTATGCATCTACCTGTAGCTTTTAGCTCATGTATTTTGTTCCCTCAGAAATTAAGAGGCCAAACCAGAAATTACCAGTAAATAATAGACATGCGTTTGTCAGATAGGTCCAATATTGCTCTAATTCGGCTGGACAAAGGTGTGCGGACATGCTAGCAAGAAAAAACCTCACACAACAATTTTAAAATACGGTTTGGTATATAAAAGGCCAATGTTTTGCTAAAGTTTGTTTTGGCTCAAAAGATCAAAATCACTCAATAAACCTGACATGATGCCACAGTGACATGATGAACAAGCAGGTCGTTATGGAGCTGAACTGGTCCTGGTACCGACCTATCTGAGGACACTGCTGAGCCAGAGCCTTGTCGACCTTCACCCTGGAGGTCAGATCTTCCACCTCCCATGGCCGGAATTCCTGAGCTGCGGTCACGTTGACCAAAAACTCAAATAATAAATCTCTGCACACACATACAGATAAAGTAACGTTAACACATACTGAGGCATCAACACAAGGAGTAAAAATAACATTACAGACCTGACATGAGGACTTACAGGTGATCTCTCAAGCAGTCTGCAGTGTAGACGGTGGTCTCCCTTGATGATGTCACACTGGAGGTAAACAGACAACGACACATGGTTGGTTCGGTGTGTTGAAGCTATGGTTACACTCGTATTCATTTATAGCATGAAATGCAGGGGCTGTCAGTGTGTACGTGTGTCACTGACCTCAGGCTGCCCCCCAGTGCTTCTACACCGCGACAGATCTTGAAGGCAGATGCCCCCTTAGTAGTCTACAAAACAATAAAAAGTGTTTCAACAAAAACCCTGCAGCAAGATCTAAAAACTAAAAAACTGGTTGTGGGCTAGGATACCATTTTGATTAAGTACATTTCACATTGCAAAAGGGAAAATGATAGCCAAATGTCCCCCACAGTAAGCAGCTAAGAGAAATCACAAATTTACCAGGTTGGCTGCCAGTCGTAGAACATGAGAGACGCCCTGATTTTCCACAGTCTCATAGCGACTACCGGCTTTCACAAACACACCAACGCTGGACAGAGGGGAGTTGTTCTCCAGCGATGCGATCACCAGACCGTTTGGAAGTTTTGACACCTGAGTAAGCAATGAAAAGAAAATGTTGCTGAAAACTGTAAAGATAAATACATATGTTTAGTTTGCTTGTAGACTGCAACAGCTGCAGAGACGAGAGCGGCGCCTACCTGGACATTTTGGGGAGGGAGAGGTGCAGGTGAGGACGCTGCGTGGACAGCGAGGGGTTCAGTCAGAGCGTCGCTCCTCCTGGCAGCCGCATAGCAACGTTTCTGTGGGAGGCAGTGACACCAGATTTAAGACAACTTACTTTTTAAGCGATTAGTCCTCTGAGGGCGTCCTCTTTGGTAACAACACCAACACCAACAAGAACGTGCTGAAGTTCTTCCACTGACCTTGACTTAACCCAACAGTGTTTCTGGGAGAAAGTGTTGCAGCTTCAAGTAGTGTAAACATTTGGATCAGGTGCAATAGTCGACTTGAAGAGGATGTACTTTCTTGCAAGAGCTCCACTAAAGCAGGCTCACGTTAGATCCCTGAAGAGTAACATAACATCTAATGTTACATAAAAGCAGCTGTCAGCTACCTAACTCTGTTCAAGTACACAAGTGCTTGAGCGATTCCTCTATCAGTGGTTCCCTTCCCTACACCTCCTTCTAAAAATAATCATAAATCTGAGGGGGTCACCTGATGACCAACAGGAAATGAAAGCATTCGTTTGCTTTGCTACATAAAATCGTGTTGGATTTCCATTATGTTTCTTTTATTCTTGCTTTTTATTTATAAATGACTTGACACATTCACCCCTTGTAGCGTCTGAAGGTTATAAAGATAAGGACAAAATAAAAAAACGTTTTCCAAGTGACAATCAACACACAACATGTAACCATACAAGGTGACTCAAGTAGACATTGTGTCGTTCAGGGGTTTTGATATTAAAAAAACAACTGATGGTGATCCAACACAAAAACTGTCTATTGTCTGGATTATCAATAAATGTATTAACTATGTTTGCATCATTGAGTAATAATTGATTTGTCAGTAAAGTGTGAAAAAAGGTCCACTTATGATATAAGAAGAAAAGCATCTATGAAACAGATTATGTTTGATCAGATCAAGTTTAGCTTTTTTTTTTGTTAAATCAAACCATGGGAATAATGACGTGTATGCATTATATAATATACAATACAGATGTGTTAATGCCTGCACCCTGCTGCAGACAGTGACACCCTGTCATAGAGAGGTGCGTTAGAGGAGGGTGTCTCAAAATGACCCGTGCACCTTTAGAAACGTGACACTGACACATGCATGCTCATGTGTGTCATTCACCTCCAGGCGTCTCCATCAAAACAGTAGTGATAGTCTGAGATGACCTTCAGGTTGCATCCAGCTGAACCAACACTGTTTTACGGCAGTTTAACATGTTTTACGACAGTTTAACATGTTTTACGGCAGACGCACCTCTGTTACCAGTGGTCGATTCAGGGTCGAGCTACTTAAACCTCCTGTTATACCAGCTAGCCACCTAGCGCGCTAACTAGCCAGCAAGGCTAACCGGAGCTAACTGCGCTTCATAGGCAGACAGAGAAGCACCGGCGGGCAGAGTGGAGCTCCAGGCGGCCACACAGCTCAGAGAGGGACCGATAAAACACACGAGACTCACCGGGAGATGGTTCAGAGACCGGATTCCTCTCATGACTCCAGACTCTCTCCTTCAACCGGTACGGAAAGACAGATATGGCGGCGGACTGACGTTTTACCCACAATGCACTGCGCTTTGCAGCCGATCAAAGATGACATATGGATCTCAAGATAAACTATTGCGGCAGGTTCGAAGTTGGTCGGGTCTAGATGGTAAACACAGATGGCAAATTGTGGGGTCCCATCATAGATATGACCATCAGAGTTAACAATAACTATTATAAACACAGGTTTGTAAAAGATTTGACAGTAAACAAAAAATAGAAAGACATTAAACGCTATTTTCCTGATTATTTCAGGTGGATTTATGGAGACCCATTACTGCAAAGAAAAGAAAACAGTAGATTATTCAAAATTCTGAGTTTTTAAGTCACAATATGTCAATTTCAAAAGTACCACTTTTACGAAATTTATGAGGTGTACAAAATACAACTGTGAATACCGAGCCCAATTATGAAATTGTCAAATTTAGAATTTTCAAAGCTAATTTTTTACTTAGTATCCGATTGTCTTTACTTAGTATATTCATTTTCTCTAGGTCAAAATATGCCATTAAAAATTGACTTGGATTTAGGTTCCCTCAGGAGTTTTCTTAAACAAATAGAAGTTATGTTTACATTCAGTTTATCAACAAAACTCACGTGTCCCCTTGAGCTCTCTAAATTGTTTAATGCATTTCCTTCATCATGCAAAGCTGATTTTCAAAAAAGCACTTAAAACTTGCATTGTTTACATTCATTTTAACTTGTAAAGTCTTCTTTACTGTCACATCCCTGCAATCGCAGCTCTTATCACCACATGTTGATCAGTGTAATATTCTGGTGTGTGTCCTTGTGCAAATGCATGAAAAAAACAGTAAAAAAAAAAAACCCAGCTCAGCACTAGCAATGGACTGAAAACTCACACAGGGAACCTTTAAGTCTAAACTGAGCATTTTTCCAATTTGTTTTTTCCCTTTTGAGAGATTTCCACTGGCTGTATAAATATTCAATGTTGAAAAACTAGTCTTTCTAGGTTTAAACAATTCAAATTAACAAAGCAGGGCTCTTTGATTACATTTAATTACACCAAGGTATTTGTATTTATTAAGTCACTACTGTGTTTGTTGTTTTAAGGCCATAAAAAAACAAAAAACACTCACGGTTAAGAATTGAAAATCTTTATTAGAATCCACTCCATTTAAAGTCACCGAAATTCATGACGCACATTACATTACAAAAATATACTCAACATATTACAGGTGTTAAGACAATCATTCGGAACTTACAAAGTTTAATTACAAAAACACGGCTCACGTTTAGACAACTTTTTTACAGGTGACCTTTGAAAATATCCGCAAGTTGGTCCTTTTGGCTCATAGAGCATCTTTTCACAGAGCAAAATGTTTACCATTTCTTTAAGTCTTTTCTCACAGGTAGTAACAACCAAATAAATACGCCACATAATGATACAAAAATACACTTTGTTGGCTGAGAAAACCTTCAAAGATTTGAGGTGCTCGGACATTTAAACAGCACCTTAAAACATCATACAGGGAGTGGGTCTAGACTGCTGACTCAGTTGTCAATCAGTCACTTTAGATTCATGTATGATGTTTCCTTCGTCACCAAAAGACGGGATCCAAGTGAGACTCGCTGCACAAGCAGTCACCGATTAAAAACCGACTACTCTTCGCCGCCAGTAACAGCTCACACAGCGCTGTGCCAAAACCAGGCATCATCTCAGTTGGCTGTTGAGCTTCACAGCTCTGAGCTTTGTAGTGCATCGTCCCCCGACTGAGGGTGCAAAGACTAACCACGAAAAGAGTTCCTCAGACACCAGCGCTCAGATATCATTCGGCGTCTCGGGAAAGCTGCTCATGTGGATGTCCTTCCTCAGCTGGAGAGACACACAGCTGAGCCAGCTGCGACTGGTGGGCATCTCGCCGACGATCTCCCACGTGTCCGTCTCGTCACAGTACCTCTCGATAGTGTCGTGATATCTGGATGTAAAAGAAGAAAGGCTGTAAATGTTGTCTGTCCACCAAAATCAACCATTACACATTTCTCTTTGCGTTTAAACTGCAATTGCACCACGAAGATTAGATAAATTAGTCGAACTTTAAAGATGATTCTTTGTATTTATGACTTTGATGTTTGAATGGATGCATGAAAGGATACACAGGTAAGCCAGTCAGTTCCTAAAATGGTCCTTGGGCTCCTGCATAAGTTCCTCATAGGACCATTTTTGATCACAAGCATATTTTCAGATGTTTCCCAGATCGTCCGCTCACCTGTCCCAGCCTTCTTCTCCTCCCAGGACGTAGATCTTTCCGTCCACCACAGCAGCACCGGGCCGGTAGCGTCGCTCTTTCATGGGGGCGCACATGGTCCACTGATTGGTCTTGGGACTGAAACACTCCACCTTATCGGTGTTCTCTGTCGAGGCATGCCATCCACCTGGGAGAACGAATGAGAGAGATTGAACTTGATTTCATAAACAGTGGTTTGCTGTGTTATTGTCGTTGTTGGGCGCTGTAAAGTGCGTTGCACACCTATAACATAAATCTTTCCCTTGAGCGTGCACGCAGCTGAACCAGAGCGAGCGATCTGCATGGGGGCGACCTCTGCCCATACAGAGGTTTTAGGGTTGTACACCTGAGCGAGGTCTGTGCCGTCCCCGTCCTCTAGAACTGCGCCACCTAGCGGGGACAGAGTGTAATGAGTGAAAAACAAAATCTGTAAACGACCCAGTGAAAAACGTGCATGGGTGTAGCCTTTGTTTCCTACCGGTGACGTAGAGCAGTCCGTCCAGGGCCACCACAGCAGGACTCGTGACGGCCATCTTGACAGACTCGGTGAACTGCCAGGAGTTGGTGTGAGGGTTGTAGCACTCCACCGAGTCCAGACGAGAGCGTCCCTCCCACCCTCCCACTGCGTACACGAAGCCGTCCAGCATCAGCAGGCCTGAGAGCGAGGATGATTAATCACGTCACTGACGACAACAACAACAACTTTTTACATAAACAGCTAAAACATGAACCATAAAATGCTGTGTTTGCAAGATTAACAGTTAAGATCAACAGTTTATTTCAGTTAATAGAGTCCTTTGAATGAGCGAGGAACTCATAGGTTATCGCATGAGGTATTTTGTGGTGAGGCAAGTTTTCTGTGCAGGACAGAAGAAGTGGCTGTCAGACGCACATAGCCTTACCCAGCTCAGAACGAGCGACATTCATGGGAGCCATCTCCATCCAGGAGTCGAAGCAGGGGTCGTAGCGCCACATCTCCCTGCTGGCTGAGCCGTCGGGAAACTCTCCTCCCGCCAAATACAGGGTGGAGTCTGCAGAGACGGAGAGGAGGATGGAAAGAAAACATGTCACCTGTGACGTGCACTGTCTGAGCTTAGCTGTTGCTCATTTTACAGAGAGAGGGGGGACACAATATGGAGGATCATCATCCACTCCGTCATGAATGAGTTTTTGATATAATTGAACCTCATGTCTCCTCACCTGACACGACCAGCCCGTGTTTGCTCACAGCGAAGGGCAGGCAGGCGAGGTTCTTCCACTGATTGGTCACAGGATCGAAGCTCTCGACGCTGCGCAGCACCACCTTGTCGTCCTCCCCGCCAACTGTCACTATCACTTCAGCTGTCCCTGTTGTCATGGCAACAGAGGTAGGAGAACAGAGAGGAGTGGGCCGAGGCACGCGGGCCTTTGGACCATGGACAGTAGCTTTGGACGGATAAATTGTCCTACTAGGATACGAGGTAGTCGTGTGTGTGTAGGGATGCAGCTAATTTCCATCTGTTTTTTGTTGAATAATTGTTTGGTCCATAATTTGCATAAATGTGCCTATCACAATATTAATAATACAGCCCTTGTTCACTTATTCAAATGTCAAAAGAGTGAGTGAGCGAGTGAGTGAGTGAGATAGAGATATATAGAGATATAGATAGATAGATAGATAGATAGATAGATAGATAGATAGATAGATAGATAGATAGATATAAAAAAACAAAATGCGTACCTCTTTATATGGACAGGGAACAAAATATGTCAATAAAAACTCAGATACTAACGTATGTCTCTCAGTCCCTTAGACCTCCTTTATACCTTCTAATAAATAGATTGACAGAGATGGAGAAGCCTCTAGCCATAATGAAAACGCATGCCATGTGAGTAGGTAAACACCTGTGGACCTGCGGGGCCTCGCTCTGGGGCAGTAGAGCTCTCCACGGCGGTCCTTCAGCAGCATGTAGTCCTTGGCCTCAGAGATGAGCTTCTGGCACCCCTGGTTCTCCTTCACCACGTCCAGAGACTCGATCACATCGTGGAGGTAGTAAGGGCTGATGAGAGGCAGCCGGATGTGTTCAAGGACCTTTGAGGGACAAGAGAGAGATCTGATTAGCATTTCTTGTTGGAAGGTTACAGGGCTCAGTCAAAAGTATGTTGTTTGAAAAGCTATATATTGACACTTTGGCAAATACACTTATTGCCATCTTGCTGGGAGTTAAAAAAAAAAGTAAATTGTAACCACTAATAGGCTGCAGATAGTAAGACTACATTACAACTTTAAGGCCATTTCAATGTCTAGACAGGAGAACAGCTCAGATTGAAGACTTTCATCACAGTCTCCTTTGATGATTTCTATCCCGTGTCAGAAAATGTCAAGAAATAATTGGAACAAGAATGGAATAAAATAGTTTCAACCAAGATCAGAAGTTAAGATAAACCTGCAACCTACCAAAGAGAAAGAAAAGAAGGCAAAAATGAAAACAGATGTGGGAGGAGCCTTGGTAGGTAAGAGAGGTGTCCGTTTACACTTCTTGACATTGGTAGCATGCAATCCCTGATTTATGGATGTCTTTAAGACCAACAGCTGCTGAGCACTTCGATGGACCAAATAAAGACAAGACTACTTCTCAAAACTCTGCTGCAATAGATGCATGTGCATCAAAATGAGATAAGAGAACCGTGTGCATTATAAAATGGATGCAAGCAGATGTACAGTGAGCTCCTGTGTGAACGGACCTTTTCAAAGCTCTGTTTGCGAGAGGAACATTTATTCAACCACGACATGGCGGCCTCAAACACCATCTCCTCTTCAGGCACATTGAGAAAATCACTGGCGAGGATTTCTGTCAGTTTGTCCACACACAAAGACAGGAACTCCTCCTGGTGGGAAAAAAAAATAAAGACAATGACAGAAAAAAAAAGTGTGAATGATAACTTACTCAACCTGCTTTATAAACAGATGCACCATCGGTGAGTTAATCACCCGTCGGCCTCCGTTTGACTGCTGACAGGCAGGTAGCTTATCTTTGTTAAGCCCCTTTCACACATGAGACCCACAACCCTGGCAGGTTCAGTCATACTGGTGAGGTACATGCGGCATGTGCGAAGGCGGCATTTTGTCAACATGAAAATAGCGTTGATGATTTTTGTCATTTTAATTTTTCCACAAAAAGAAATTGACTGAACTCTGTTTCTATTTGTTGATAGAGTCGGGTTTGGCGATATGACTTTAACAGAATCTGTCAACACGCATTTCTCAGGTCTAACAATTATAATACTGGTTAGCTGATATTAAGTATAATTGTTAGCTGTTAAAAATCTGTTTTTACACCGAAAAATGTCCCCCACAATTCCCCGAAGCCTAAAAGAACGACTAAATTGCTTGTTTTCTCTGACCATACGTTGAAAACCGAAAGAAATTCATTATCACTTTGATAATAAAGAGAAAAGCTGCAAATCCTTCACATTTAAGAAGTTGCTTTGGCATCTTTGCTTGATAAAGGACTTTTACCACAATTCATTTTCTTTTGATTGAAAAAAAACAATTAATTGCCTAATCACTGAATTAAATATATTAAACAAAAACAGACAATTATAACTGGTTATTTTGAACTATAAACTGAAATCAACTGTCCAGAAAATGTACAATTAACCTATACCGCCCCTGATAGAAGGTGTTCTCCATATTGCTCATCTAACGTTGCGCTCTGACCACTGTAGCAAACAATTCATTACATAATATGCGTCTCCATCAGCATCTTACCTGCCGAGAAACGGTGCTGAAGTGCTCATGAATGTAGTCCATGCTGTGTCTCTCCAGCACCTTACAGGAATGGGCTTCAGCAAAGCAGTGAATCCCCACACAGTTCATCTCATCCATCTGACACTCCATGAAACCACAACAGGCCTCTCGAACCGCCATCACGTCCAGCAGATTGGCTGCTGCCAGCAGCGCCTGGACACAATTAATCTAGTTTCAGCAAATGTTCTCTACAGGAAGGGTAGGCAGTGAAAAAAAAAATGGGGGACGTTCACCTGCACATTTGCTTTAGAGATCTGGACCTCTGATGTGTAGGCGTAGCTCACCAGCATGCCAATCATCTGAGGCTCAACTCCATTGATGGCAACACGCTCCTGTTTGGACTCTATCAGGTCAGTGGAAAACATGGCCTGAGGAGAAGAGGGAGTGAAAACACACAATTTCATCAAAGGTGTCCTCACTTTTTTTAAACATCTGGACCTCCTGTGTGCCGGTCACTGCCAGGACTGTGAGATGAGATGAGATGAGATGAGATGAGATGAGATGAGATGAGATGAGATGAGATGAGATGGGGGGGATGTGTTTTACCTGGAAGTATGAGCTGAAGGAGGCCAGCACGATGCGGTGACAGGGGAACTCCTGTCCTCCGCAGCACAGGGTCACATCACAGAAGGCGTTGTTGAGCCGCAGGCTGTTCAGGCCCTGCAGGACGGTGTTGGGGTGCCTGGCCTCCACGAACAGGTAGTCATCGCTGCTCAGGGAGGAGGATGGAGGGGCAGCGGCGGAGGTGGAGGAGGAGGAGGAGGAGGCAGCAGCGGCGGCGTCCTCCTGGACCGGGAAGGGGACGTTTATGGTGGACGGAGAGGGCAAAGCAGCGTGGACGGCGATGATTTCAGCCATGACAACTCTCTGTTAACCGAGCCTGGGAGGGTTAGAGCAGGCGAACCACACAGGACAGTTAAGCCTCTTTGACCAAACATCATCACTCTCAATAAAAACAAACCATCAGGATGTGTAAGTTAGCACACATGTGAGACGTGACGTTTGTAAAAGTCGCAAAGCAGGCGGAGAGACTATCTGAGATTCTCACTAATGAGGCTTATCGGCGCGAGCGAGCCGTCAGCTCTCGAGGCGTTGCAGGAAGATAAACATCCGGAACAAAGAGGAGACAGTCACCGTTCTGCGGGGTTTTTTAGTTTTTTTTTACCTGTTGGACATAATCGTGACCGTGCACAGCGCGAGCCCACTTTCTCTCCACACACACACACACACACACACACAGTTGAGTCCAGCGTCAAAAAACGGTGACGACCAAAAATTTAAAGCCTCGACGGAAGTCCCGCCCACATGTGAAGAGAAGTTACCTCCGTGTACTTCCGGCTTCGCTTCAGGTCCCGCGCGCGTGTATTTAGTGAGACATAACACGGAGTCCTGTGTCTTTAAAGTTAAAGTTATTTATAAGGTTATTCAAGGTCAAAGTATGATAATAAAACAATGGTGTCGAACCTACAGAAACGCTTCACTTCACAGATTTTAAGTGATCTTTAATGAGATGAATCTATAAATAAGGACTTACTGAACTATTTAAATATGGCATTACAAGTATACATTGTTAAAATATTGATATGTTAAAACAGAAAAAAGTCATATTTAAGTAGTTTATTGTGCTAATCGTACCAATGGTACTAATCTAAGCAGTGGTGGAGAATGTATACATATCATTTATTTAAGTAAAACTTTTCAGAAATTACAAAATATTAAAAAAAACTATTCATTAATTAAAAATAATAATAATTGTATTATGGATTATTTGTGTTTCTTTTATGTACAGTACCAGTCAAAAGTTACACCTTCTCATTCAATGGTTTTTCTTTATTTTTATTTTTATTTTTTTCTACATTGTAGATTAATATTGAAGACATCCAAACTATGAAGGAACACATATGGAATTGTGTGGTAAACAAATGCTCAACAAACCAGATTATGTTTTATATTTTAGATTCTTCAAAGTAGTTGAATGAGAAGGTGTGTCCAAACTTTTGACTGGTATTGTATGTATATATGTTTTTGTATTTTCTCATTTTATACTCATACACACATGGCAGTAGCTAGATGCAATATTTTTTTTATCCCCCTTTATGTTAAAACAGCATCTTTAAGATTGGTGGACCAAAACTCTTGACAGGGCAAGCAGAAGTGTGCATCCTACTTCCCACTATATATAACCGGTAGGTGTCATTTACACACGCAGCAGACATGGAATATTAGGGATTATTTCAAGTCTTGCCTCTGGCCAAATAATAATCAGCTCTTTAACTGTTATGTTCACCAGCTAGTTGCTAATTCTGTCTGAAGTTTGGTGCTGGGCAGGTAGTAAACCCAGGTAGGTTGTTTTATTGGAATATTTTGTCTAAAAACAGCTTCCTGGTGTTTGTGTACATATCTTGTTGATCTGTAGAATAATAAGATCCAAATCTGGTCAGCACAATTCTTTATGATGTGCTGTAGAATTGATGAATTGTCTTTCTTTCTTTATTTGTTATTTATTTGTTGGTCCTCACTTGCAGTAAGGACCAACATTTGTTCCCCAAATGCAAGGTGACCAGTGGACACAGACACATTTTATTAACTTGGAGACAACATTTCTTTAATCTTTCATTTATTTGACATTATCTTGCCAAATGTCGAAGTAATTATTAAAAATCAGCCACTGACACTGTTATCTCATTTATGGTGAGAAACGGTCACGAATTCTGTACCAAAACATTTTTGTCTATACAGCGATATTGTGGATTTAAGATCAAGTTGCTTGAGGTCATGCTGTTTGTAAATTGGTTTTAACATGGGTAATGCTCTATAAATAGAGTATGGCTAAATGTTATTTGAAACTTTACGCTGTAGAAATAGTTGTTTAAAGAAACAGTTGAATCATCTTTGTTAAATACAGAAAATCAAGCTTTTGGCTCTATTTACAAAAAGTACAGACTCATTTTAAGCTTTAAACTGGATTATAAATCACACGTAATGTTTTTAAAATCACAAGCAGCTGTCCTTCATGATGCCAGGAGTCTCCAATGTGTTCTTTCTTCGAGCAACAGCTTCCAGGATCTTCTTCCTGGGCCCCAGCTGGATGCGGATGCCTTTCAGGTCTTCATCGGTGCAAAGCATCAGTGCCTCCAGGTCAAGGTGTTCTCTGCTGAATGCAAGGGCAAACTCCGGCAAGGAGATGGAGGACATGAATGCATCCAAAGGAGAGGTCTCCTCATCTTCATCATCATCCAGTCCCAGATCTTCCTGATCCCAGGGCAGATCAGCATCACCGTTCCCCTCGAAGCCGGCGCCATATTCCTCTGTATCAAGCATCTCATTCTGAACGAGGTAGCCAAGACTTTCGTTGTTCCCGCTCGGGATGTCCTCTGACTCCAGCCCCATTTTCTTCATGAAAATCAGACCTCCAAGGCCGGGCCGATTGAAGATGGACTGTTTGACTTGGCCTGGCTCGTCATCGTCGTAATCTTCGTAGCCTGCCCTTCCTTCTTCGTCTAACATGCTCTCGTCCTGCTCATTGAAGACATCCAGGAACTCTGGCTGCTCGGATGCTCCACTCTCCTGTTTGAGGAAAATAACGTTCCCGTCCCCTCCCGACCTCTGCAGTGTGCCTTTTTCTTTCTTCCCAAGCTTCTTCTGGAGCGTGCCTTTGACCCTTGCTGTGAGGGATCCAGATTTATCAGCAGCAATAAGTTTGGAGAACTGCTCATTGATGCCGGACATGGTACCACCGTCTGAGAATGCTGATGCCATGCTGGCCTCTGAGACGGACCCGGTATTGCCCGCTCCTCGTTGCATTTTATCCATCTTGCTCTGGTGTCTCTTCTTCACCTTCTCACAGAGCTTTGCGCGCTTCTCCGCTTCCTTGATGGCCTCCTTCTTTAGATTGGCGACCTTCTTGGGGTTTTGGTTGGTCTGCTGTGAGGAGGCCGTGTCCAGGAAGCGCACGCAGTCCATGCGGTCACGAGAGGCGGCAACGTCCATGGCTGTGTGGGATTCATTGTCCAGAGCAAAGAGGTTGGCGCCAAAGTTGACCAAGAAGCTGAGGATGTGCATGTGGCCGTTAGCTGCAGCGTGGTGCAACGGCGTGTTTCCCCAGATGTCACTCCGGTTGGGGTCTCCCCTGTATGACACAAAAGATATATTCGATTTTAGGTAATGATCTGCAACTTTTTTATTACTTGCCACTTACTGATTGATACCATATAATAATGTTTCCTCCTCTATCCAGTTTGTAAGGGTTTCTAAAAATAAGATAAAAAAACATTCGTAGTTTTTGTACTTTTTGGGGTATTTTTTATTGGACTTGATTCATCTGTGGATCCACAAAACAAACTTATTAAAGGGAAGAAAATGTTAAAGTGAGAATATTTCTTCCAAACATGATAACAAGAAGTGCAAACATAAAACACCAGATTTAAGCAATAGAATCTTGAAATCAATAGTATCTCATTACAAACTTAGTAAAAAGAGAATAGTTTCATGAATACAACCAAATACAACAAAGAGTTCAAATAAACCCCAAATATCAAAGTATTCCTTTAAATATAAGGTAAGAAGTCTTTCCTATACAAAAATACACTCACAACATAATATCTAAATAATATCAAACAGATGGACTAATTGGTAAACCATTAAGACTCAAAGTCCTCCTGTGCCGTGTCTCATTGTCACAGCCATAAAAGTCCTGATTGCTGCAACAACTTGTCATAAATCCCAATGCTTCAAGCTTCAGGAAATGCTTCAGTCTAATCTGTCCCCAGTGGTTATGCGTGCGATACGCCCTACTAAATATCCTCCAAACATCTTTCCTGAACATATTTTTTTTCCATAAGAATGTTGTTCTAGATTTAAGCCTGTCTTTTGTTGTGTTGAATGATGGCAGGAGGTTTGGGTGGTGGGGACGGATAAAGGGTTCTTTTGTTTCAGGCTTTCTTTGGCTGATTAAACATTTGGCTCAGCTCATGGGGGGAAGTGGAAATAAGTTTTAGCTCATTACATCATGGTGAAAAACGTGATGAAAAAAACCCAGGTGAAGTCCCAAATAACTGATACGCCATAAAGTTCTATTGATATTTGTTTAATTTAGTTTAAGAGCATCATACAAACAATATTATAGTAGAATTTGCAATTAAATCAATATATTTCTATGTCTTAGTGTAACATTACAGTGAAGAATTAAAACATTTCAATAAACGTCAGAGGACTGAAGTGATAAACATGGAGATAAAGTTAGCTATATATGTAAAATAGGGCCCAGGAGGTAAAGAGGAGTGTAAAATGCTTACTCTCTGCTGCATATGAGCTGAAGCGCATCGACATGTCCGTGGAAAGCAGCCAGTAAGGTGGGAGTCATGCCATCTTCATCTGCAGTGTTCAGGTCTTTCCTCGTGGCCTCTTTTAAGAGGTCCAAGTATCCATCAATAGCTGCTTTGTGGTACCTAGACATCTCTTCACCAGAACAGAAAAGGTCCAAACTAATCTGTCACTTTCCTTCACTGTTTCCTCCCTCACTCCAGAGAGATGCACAAACTGACTCGACCGCACACCCCAGCAAACAAAGTGGTCACTGGGCGTCAACGGATCAGCAGCTCAGAGCCATAAAACAAAGGCAAAGTCCAGTTCACTGCCGTCAGCTGCACAATTAAATTACTACGGCTCCAGATCATCATCAGGAGTTATTTAAAGCTTAATTATTAAGCTTTAAATAACTTAAAAGCTTAATTATTACAGTTATAAGTACAATTTTGAGGCACCTTTTCAATACTTTTTTTGACTCTATTACTTTCCATTTTAAATGTATAGTTACTACCTACTTACAGATTAAGATTCACAAAATACAATAATTTTATAAAAATATGAATACTGTAAAAGTTAAAATTAAAATTAAAATTACCCTCACCTCGACCAGTTAAATATTAAAGTAAGTTTAATCATTGAAATATTATATAAGTTATATTATCAGTGGTGGAAGATGGTAAGATCTTTAACAAACAAAAAAACATTTCAACAATGAAATAGTTAAGTGTGTTTTCTTCATTCAGAATTAATAAAAAGTACTGGTTTTATCCACAAAATGTACTTAACAAGAGTAAAAGTAAAGTGCTAAAGAATTTTCTTTTTCTTATTTTTCTTATGTTAATTATATTGGATTATTCCTATTTATCATAACCATGTAAGCAGTATTTTAATGTTGTACCTGATAAAGTTGAAGATAATCTTAAATTGTTTTATTTTATTTATGTGTTTTATTTTGTAAGCTGATCATTTGTATAATATGAATGTAAAATTATTCTCTGCAAAATATCTCGTAACTATTGTTGTGAAATAAAATTTAGTGCAATTGAAAATACTTAAATAAAGAACCAATACCTTAAATCTAACTACAGTACTTGAGTTAATGTATTAAGTTCCATTCCACCTTTGATTACTACTTGAATAACAGATCTCAAGGATTCTTTCAGGGGATTTCTAATATTAAATTGTTTGAGTAGTTAAATAGTAAATGTTAATTTGGCATTCCCTGCAGGCTCTTGAATTCAAACTATTAAACATGGTAGACATCTTTCTTAAGACACAGGTCATACAGATTTTAAGTGATCTTTAATGAGATGAATCTATAAATAAGGACTTACTGAACTATTTAAATATGGCATTACAAGTATACATTGTTAAAATATTGATATGTTAAAACAGAAAAAAGTCATATTTAAGTAGTTTATTGTGCTAATCGTACCAATGGTACTAATCTAAGCAGTGGTGGAGAATGTATACATATCATTTATTTAAGAAAAACATTTCAGAAATTACAATTTAAAAAAAACCCAACCTATTCATTCATTTAAAAAAGATAAAATTGTATTATGGATTATTTGTGTTTCTTTTATGTACAGTACCAGTCAAAAGTTTGGACACACCTTCTCATTCAATGGTTTTTCTTTATTTTAATTTTAATTTTTTTCTACATTGTAGATTAATATTGAAGTCATCCAAACTATGAAGGAACACATATGGAATTATGTGGTAAACAAACAAATGCTCAACAAACCAGAATATGTTTTATATTTTAGATTCTTCAAAGTAGTTGAATGAGAAGGTGTATCCAAACTTTTGACTGGTACTATATACATATCATTTATTTAAGTAAAACTTTTCAGAAATTACAATTAAAAAAACAAAAACCTATTCATTCATTAAAAAAAATAAAAAATATTAATCTTTAATCCACCTCTGCAACTTCGACTGCAAAAGGTCGCTGCAATGCATCCTATCGGCCTGATAAACGCCATTAGAAGACGAAGAAGAAGAAGAAAAAAAAGAAAAACCAACGAAGAAGAAGTCGTCGACCCGGCTCCACCGGTCTCAGCCAATGAAGGGAGACTGGGAGGAAACATTGAGCGACACTTTTCTCTCTACATTGTTTTTTCTCTTTCTGCTGGCCTTAAACCTTGTCAAACACAATGCAGAAGAAGCTGTGAATGTTTCTGTTATCTCCCTGCCTTTACAAAATCAAAAACAGACCGAGCACCAGCTACCAGTCTCCGGATCGCCTCGCGGTTACTTTCCGGTGTTTCGGGTCCGCTCGGTGGTCTGACCGGGAGAGACTGCAGAGATGTCCGACAACGGTGGCTTGGCTGTCGGCCTCCTGTCTTACGAGACGTTGGTCCACGCTGTGGCTGGTGCAATGGTGAGCTGATATAAAAGTGCAGTAAAAGGAGATGTTATAAAAGGAAGCAGAAGTATGTGGAGGAACCTGTTTTTTTTTCATGTCATCTAGAAGAAAACAACTGTATTTTACTGAACTCCCCATTTATTTTGTTTCATTACAATGGATTGTCTTTCAGGGGAGCGTGACAGCGATGACAGTCTTCTTTCCTCTGGACACAGCCAAGAGCAGACTGCAGGGTGAGTTTTAGTGTGAAGGTTTACTTCACAATGGAGTGACTCTAGCTGCATAACAAAGATGTAATGGTCTAGTCCACTAATTCAGCTTTGCACTAGACAAAGATAACCTGACTTTGAGTGTAACTTTGATTTATTTATGATGTTTTTTACTTTTTACTTTTGATTGTGAATCCCTTTGTGACGTTATGCTCTTGAAAGGTGTCCCCTATGTATTGGTATGCTGTATACTATACTTATATACTTGGTAGATCTTCCTGTTCACTGACTTATCCCACCATCATGTTTGTTTTTCAGTGGATGAGAAGAGAAAGGCCAACTCCACCCCTGTCATCCTGGCTGAGATAGCAAAGGAAGAAGGCCTGTGAGTAAAGGTTAAATTGATATTGATTTGTGGCTTGTTTTGTTCTTAAAAACAAGCTTTTTGGTTTGATTTGAACACCTGACTGAAAAAGAAGTGCAATGTAATTACAGTCTTAACTGTCTTAACTAGAGCTGAAACAGATTATTCATCGTTTAAGTCATTTCTGAATAAGAAAATCTCAAAATATTCTCTTGATCCAGCTTCTCCAATGTGAACATTTGCTTTGTTTTTTACGCCCAACTCTCCGTCTCTTCTCCCAGTCAGTCCCTGTACAGAGGCTGGTTACCAGTCATCTCCAGCCTCTGCTGCTCCAACTTTGTCTACTTCTACACCTTCAACACGCTGAAGAAGCTGGCGACGGCTGGTCCAGGGAAGTCCGGACCCAGCAAAGACCTGCTCATGGGGGTCGTATCTGGTAAACACTAATAATTATTCATGACCGGATGGAAAACTTCAAAGTACTAAAGGAGTGTTTACTGAAGGACTTAAAGGAGCACTGTGGAGTTTTCTTATAAGGAACAAAAGTTTAAAATGTTTACATGTTGAATGCAGTTCCTTCTTCAAAACATTAAAAGCATTTTTTAACATGAACTGTTAACATTAATGCTGCAACTAACAATTATTTATTATAGAAATAGAATTTATTTTCTGTTGATTGATTAACCGACTGATTGTTTCAGCTCTAGTTTACATCCATGTTTCCTTGCTAGCAGTCGCCCTCTCTACTTAAGTTTGTGCATTAATGCCACCTGTTGATCACTGGAATAATGTGAATGTGTATCACTGCTTCTTAAAGCTGCTGGAGGTCAAAAACTCCATGTGACACCTTCAGGAATGATTCAAGATAAGCTAATGATCTGTTGTTCATGCAGGGATTGTGAACGTGATCCTGACCACTCCCATGTGGGTGGTCAACACTCGGCTGAAGCTGCAGGGAGCAAAGTTCAGGAACGAAGACATCCAGCAGACCAAGTACAGAGGCATCTTTGGTGTGTGAGATATTTATGAGTATATCTGTTTTACAGTTTAACAGTTCAGACATGCTTTGTTTTTTCTGTTCCTGTAATGTTTTTAAAACCCTGCTGTGTTTGGGCTTCTCCTCTCAGATGCTTTCTCACAGATCATATCCAATGAGGGTGTGGCGACTCTGTGGAACGGCACTCTGCCCTCTCTTATCCTCGTCCTCAACCCGGCGGTACAGTTCATGATTTATGAGGCCATGAAGAGGAAGGCGGGCAGAGGAGGGAAGAAGGTGAGAGGACATGGGCGTTGATGTGTAGAAAACTACATTACAGAAGCTGATCTATTAGCCCGGTCTCCTTTTTGACTGGGTTGACTTTTTTTTTTTTATAGCTGTAGTCAAGAAAATAGAAACATCAAACTCTGCAGATGAATTGACTTATAAAATAAAACAAGCATCCTTCAATGGCAGGAGAATAACATGCTTAACAGGATAAAGATTCTGCTTTAGTATTAAAAAATATATATATATCTTCTGTCTTCAGCCTTTCATTGGTAAAGACCAAGTTTTTTTTGTAAAATAAAGTTGCAGTTAAAAACCTACAGCCTTTTTTTGGTTAACTTAGTAGCAGTTTGGTGACAGTAATACTCCGCCATTTGAAATCATTTGAAATTTTTCCATGGGAAAAGTACTGGTTTGGCTAGTAATGGACTTTTTAAGAAAAAAATGATGCAGACAAAGGGTGGCCTATGAATCATTTTTTTCTGCTGCACATTTTGTTGTGTAGAAATGGCAACGATAGTTCATGCTTAAAGGACTGTGATCTGGGAGGATCCGCTTAAAGGTATTTGAGAACACAGCAGAGATTAAAATAAAACAAGACTAAGAGTCTACAGCCTGAATGAGCTGAATCCTAATGTGTGAACGCTAACATGCTCACAACAACAATGCTAACATGCTGATGTTAAGAAGCCATAACTTTTACCGTGTTCACCATCTTATATTAGCATTTATGCTTTCTAACGTTTGCCAATTAGCACAAAATGCAAACTACAGATGGTGCTGATGGGAACGTCATTTGTTTTAGCATGTATTTGGTCTTTAACAAAGTATTGGACAAATTAACATTTTGACCACCTGGTGGCGTTAAGTTAAAAGTCAAGGGGTCACAAAAGTTAGTAATATTTCTCCTTTAGGGACTTTGAATGGCTTTAAGAAATGGAATGGCATTGTTTAATTGTAATATTTTAGTCTAAACCAAAGTGGTGGACCACTGACAGACTGATATTGCTGTCTCTAAAGCCATATCGCGAGTGTGGATAAAGTGAATTTTGGTAATGCATGAAAGTGATTTTGTAGTATTTTCTAGTTATGACCCAAAGTTCATTTTATGTTTCGATCATACATCAATCAAATCCAATTAATCTATAAATGTTCAAGCAAAAGCACTGGATATTAAATGTTTGTCTCCTACCACAGATATCCTCAGCAGAGATCTTTCTCATTGGAGCCATTGCTAAGGCCATTGCTACCACTGCAACATATCCTCTTCAGACAGTTCAGGCCATCCTGAGGGTAAATATCAAGTTATATAAAATGTCACCCTTTTTGTTTACTTGTCCAAGATATATCACCCAGTATTTGAGAGGAAAAGCTTGCTAATATTCTGTATGTTTTATTGTTGTAATATCTAACATATGTTGATGCAAGAGAAGAATAAAGCAGCTCTCAGACTTAATTAGGGAAAACAATCTTAGTTTAAAATATAGAAAATATATGTATAAAAGTTCAATATATATTTTTAACAGCTTGCCAAGCTCTAATAAAGCGCTTTGTAATCACTTTATACTATGGAGCATGTACATTTTGGTAGTGCAGGATATCTTAAAGACCAGTTCATCTCAAGTCTCTCATCAAATGTTATTAAATCAAATTAAACTAACCTGCTTTATGCTTTTTCATCAGTTCGGCCAGTACAAAGGTGATGGTAAGGCCGGGGTGATGGGAAGCCTCTCAAACATTTTCTCTCTGCTAATGGACAGAATCAAGTGAGTGCAGCTACGAACATGAACACATTCACTGACACGGTGAGCACACTGGTGGGGATGTTATAATTATAAAAGCTCATCATCAATACACATCTGTCTGTTTGTCACAGGAGGTACGGTGTTTTTGGTTTGTACAAAGGCCTGGAAGCCAAGCTGCTGCAGACAGTACTGACGGCTGCCCTCATGTTTGTGGTGTACGAGAAGATCACCGCTGCTACCTTCAAAGTCATGGGCCTGAACAAGAAACTGAAGCAGTGAACAAACCACTACTTGAACGTCAGGAGGATTTATTAATGCCTACCGTTGATATGGTTATGCCAGGAGTTGATTCAGTAACAATAACGTTTGTAATAAGAGACGGGATCGGTGCCCAAAACAAACACCATAACCAGAGCTGTGTTACTTATAATACCCTCTCTCTCTTAACCTCAAACTGGTTCCATTTGTGCAAACTGGTCTTAATTTGATCTCCGTTGAGATGGTTCTAAGTAACCTTGCTAGCTGAGGGAATACCCCTATTTGCTTTCTTCCCGAGAGAAAGATCTTCCTATTGAAATCTCTGCTAGAAAGGGAATACGCTTATTTCCCCAAATTGCAAAAAAATTATTTCCTTCAACATTAAGTGCTTGCTGCAAATGATGAAACCAATAAGATAAGCTGCCTACTTAGGTATTGCCTTGATGTAAGATATTGGACCATTCTTCACACACTGACTTATGTTTTAACTGTGAATTTAACTGAGTTTGATAGACTTCTCATGAAATTCCTACCAGATGAATGTTTTTTTAATCTGCTGATTTATGATGTCATTATTACAAACAGATTAGCAGTAGTCACAATAATGTTAAAAGGGAGAATAGCTCCCATTTATATTTATAGACTTGTGTGTAAAATCTGCTCTTAAAAGTTTTGATTTTAACAATTCTAATATATTAAGTAAAAAAATATTTAACATAATTGGGAATGAGTACTTAACAATACAGAGTAAAACTTACATGTGTACAAATATTGCAGTAGGCTCTAAGTGCCTCAAAATATATACAATTTTATTTATTTTTTTAATCATGAAAAGATAATGCTCTGATGACTGTTGATGATTTACACAAACTGTTTACAGTCTCCATGATTGTATTGATCTGTATGAACATTTTGTCACACATTTGTCTTTTTATTTTTTTTGGGTATTCAAGTTTGCATACATTTACAGTATTTTTTTTTTTTACCACTGTGCTCTTTCTCCGATTGGGAGAAATTCTGCTGCCTTTCACCTTGAAACCATTTTGAAAGTTGAGTCACGCATTATATTGGTGTTGAACTGGTTGTTCAATCTGTTAACTTGAGTTTTAATCATCACAAGAGTTGCTGCTCTCAATATTACTTTGTAACATCACATGTTAGGACTGTTCATCGCATTAATCTGTGCCAGTGGTGTGGCCTACTTCCACATAGAAGAAAAATGTCAGTAATTACCAGGTATGAGCTCGTCCACTATTAAGTTTGAGACCTTTTTGCTCTCTCACACACCTGCTGTTCTCAGTTACTCCATATATGTGCACCTCAGTAAACTATATACCTGCTACAAAACTAATTATGATGGGTAATTCGTGTTCTCTTTTAAATTCATAATATCGAATAAATGTGTATTTCAAGATTGGGAAAATAAAATGTCGCTCTCACATAAAGGTGTTTATGGAAAATGTGAGGCATTAAAGGTCCGGTAAGGCAGAAAATTCAAACTGCCAGGAAAGAAAATGGCAAAATCCGAGGATAGAAAGTGTGTGAGAAAGCCGGAAGTTCTGAACAAAGAAAATGTCAATAAGTCGAGTGAGTCAGAATGACAACATTAGCTTTATTCAATAGTTAAGAAAGAACCAAAAGCTGGTGTATGTGTCACTATTCATTATAAAAACAATGATGCAATGGTTACTAGAATACACCATGCATATTAATTATGGTGTTCCTCACAAATAAAATGTTTTGTCTTAACACTTAACATGATAAAAACCTTGTAGCTGCGGATGCAATACTAACTTGAAGTCATCTTCATTTATTTACATCCTGATTTTTTTGAATGTATATTCTTTTGTAATTTTGTTTCAATAAACATTGAACAATTAACCACTGGTCTGGGGATTCAAATGTTGTTATAGTAAAGTCTTCGAATCCTCCATCTTCAGAGGTCTGAATGAACAGTAACAAAATCAGGGCTGATGGTGTGAGTCTTGACTACTGGTCATCTCCTCCACATACCAGTGTGGTAGGAAGGAATACTGGGAGTCCCTGTGGATGGAGAATGTCACATCTCTGCGGGGCTCCCAGGAGAACAGGTACACCAAGCTGTGAGGGAAACGATAAGGATTCATGAAAGATATTTACTTGTTAAAAATAAAAAAAAAGGTTAACGTCTGTTGTTGTAACTTACCTTGGATTGTCTTCAGTTGCGATACTCTTCACAAAAGACAGGAAATCACAGCAAAAGTTCATACAGACTGTTGGCTTCCAGCAGTTCTGTTCATTCTGTCCAGAAAAAAATAGACAGAAAAAGTGCAAATATTTTGAGTTAATATTTTATAAACATATGTTAAATAACTTTTTATTGAGGAATAAAATATAAAAATAGATTTATCAATGTTCAGATAAGATTTTGATGACTAGCAGTTTATCGCTGCAAACGACTTCACTGTACCTTGATGAGTTGTGAAATCTTGGAGATTGGAAAAGTGTCCACGGAGACAACCACTCCTTTCTCATCCTTAAAGCCTGCCACAACCTGGGGGACTCCCGGGAGAAATGACTGGGCCCACCACTTCAGCAGTTTGTACCTAAGGACCACCAAAATTAGAATAATAGCAGCTTTGAGTGGGGAAAATAAAAATCAAATCCAACAAACAGCACGAGGTGAAAGAGTGAAGAATCGTGTGATATTTTACTATTTCATCCTCTACCTGTGAAAGTTGCTGCGCTGTTTAGGGGTGCAGATCTCCACAGAGGTCTTCAGCTCGACGTAGCATGCAGGAGGAGCTGGAGCTTTGGGGTCTTTAACCCGGCAGTCCACCTCACCGGAGAACAGGAGTCTGTGATCTGCCAGCCGAGTCTGCACCACAGTGCAGAAGGCCTCATTAGTGTTAACCACTCCGCCTGGGTCGGGTAAACTGTGGACGTTATCTACAGGGATGGACAAAGGTGGAGCGTTATCTTTTAAACGTGTGCTCAACACCCTATCTGCTTTCATATGACTTGGTCAAATGTAATAAAATGAGATTGGAATGTATGAAAGTTCATTTGTGGAAAAGAAATACAGACAAAAAGTGAGAAATAAAAATACTCACTAGTCACAAGTCAGAATTATGTAAAAAAAAAAAATGAGGCCTTTTAAGTTTAAAAATATGAAAATGCTATTTTACTACTACATGAAAATTGACTTAGAAACTTAGACTTAGGTAAATATTTAGTCAGAGTTTAGAGTTTCTGGGTTAAAAGCTATGAGATACTAAGTCATAACTAAGTCCATTAGTAGTCTTTGATTTCAATCAGAAAAATATTTATATTTAGATTAGAGGGTATCATTTAAATCTTGTTTTCCATTTATTCTAGACCTTCCTCATTGCAAGTGTATTGGTTAATTTTATAAAAAGAAAAAAAATAGGTTTAATGAAATCTTAAAGTAAAGAGGTAAAAATGAAACACCATTCATCATTTCAAGTGTTTATTGTAAAAAGAAACTTTCTGTCAATTTAAGTCTAAACCTTTTAAATTCAAATTAGGAAATATTAAGTCATAAGTTTGAGATAGTAAATGCATATTTTTATATATATATATAATATATATATTTGCAATAGCAAAATGTTAAGATACAACTTAAGTACTGACTTTTCCTAATAACACATAAGTTTTTTTACTTATCCTTAAGAATTCTAATTTTGAATCTCTTAAATAGAGATCCTAAAGTATCTTATAATGGGCTCCACGGACATGACTAAGTATTCAATTCAATTAAATTCAGTTTATTTTGTATAGCCCAGAATCACAAATTACAAATTTGCCTCAGAGGGCTTTACAGTCTGTACACATGCGACATCCTCTGTCCCGGGACCCTCACATCGGCACAGGAAAAACTCCCCTAAAGAAATCCTAGGTTTTATTGTGATGCATGTGAATATCATAACTGAACTGATGTAAGGTAGATAATCAATATAATTATTGATCAACAATCAAGATTTGAAAGGAAACAAAGTAAACAGCAGTTAAAATAAATACTATATAGCATGAACGTACCTACCTGCACATGTGTATTGCTCAAACTTGTATCCCCAGTACATCATCTCCTTGTGTCTCTCTGTGCGGTTCTCTTGTTCCCTTCGAGCAGCTTCTGTTTCCACGTCGCTGATGTAAAGCGTGCCCCTAAACCTGGTGACTGCCAGCAACCAGCCCTCGTGTGTCTCGTAGGGAGTGGTCAGCAGCCTGGTCAGATGACCACGCCATGTCACAAAGTCGAAATCTAGAGCACTGGGAGGTAGAACCAAGAATACATGACCAACAGGAAAGTTGTGGTTAGAGGTGGGTGGAGTAGCAACTATAGATCCAAGGTGAGTATCTATCTGACCTGGACCTGTTACCCTGACTAAGAAAAGAAAATGGTATAAACTAACAATAGTACTTACCATGATGAGGCTGTAGTCACCTTTGAGCCGAGCTTTGATTTATTGGCCAAGATCCACCGTAGGATGTGGTCCAGCTTCTCCTTCACACTTTCGTCTCTCTTTACAAAGCGGTCCTTGTATCCATCCCTCAGGTCAAAATTAGGATTTCTGCCAGGTTCCACATAGTATCTCATCTGCCTGCTGTCATTGAAGAATCTACGCTCAGAGTCGAGGGAAAAACATCCTACCTCGACAGGCTGTTTGTACACTGGAAAGTCTCTTTCATATAGCTCCCTTCTGGTGCTCAAATCCCGAGGGGTGCGTGGGTTTTGCTCTGGTGTTGGCCCAGACTGATGCTGGTGGTGGTTTGGTCTGGAGCGTTTATTCTCACTGTGATTTCTTCCACTGGCATCTCTATGTCGTCTGTATGCTGACTGGGGGTTTTGGTAGCTGGAGTTGGGAGCGTGACCTCTGTGCTGGTCCATTGCTACCTAGTGGGGAAGAGAGCATCATTTATGAAAAAAACAAACTGATGACGTATCTTGATTGTCTTGCTCTCATTACATTACATTACATTACAGTCATTTAGCAGACGCTTTTATCCAAAGCGACTTACAGGAAGTGTAGCGACTTACAGGAAGTGTAGCGACTTACAGGAAGTGAAGGAAAGCCCCAAAATGTGTTGTCATTAAAAAAAAGTGCTACTTTTTTTAGTATTATGCAAATTTCCCCGCTGCGGGACTAATAAAGGATTATCTTATCTTATCTTATCTTATCTTATTAAGTATTAGTACTGACACAAGACTACCCACTATTTGTGTATCAAGTGTGTACCTTTTATTTTGTATGCTTCATATTGAGCATATTAGAAGCTTCTATTCTATTACGGATCTATTATTGCATGGGATCAATTAAGTTTATATTATTTATCTATATATGCTCCCAAATTGAGTACATCACATCGTGATCTGTGTAAATAACTAACTCTATTGTGTCTGTATGTGGATGTAGACATACAATGAACAGACACAGATGCTTGTATTGAACGTTGTGTACTGCATTGACTAAACGTGTGTATGTATATATATATATATATATATATATATATATATATATATATATATATATGCATGCCTGTTGTATGTTAGGTTGATGAAGGTTTCCAAAACTAGCTCTTTTTTGTGATTTGCTTTGCAATGTGCATATCTAGCCAACATAAAAACAGCTTTATTACAACTCTCTAAATCACAGGTTATTAAATGAAAACCTAACGTACCTTATTCTGCACACATAACAAACGCAGCGGACGCTAAACTGATGTTCCCTTTCTGTCAATGCTCAGTCAGACACAATTATAAACAGGATTTAAGAAAAACGATTATCATATGTTGTCTTTTATGATCCAAAATTTAAAAAAAAGAAGGAAAGAAAACACAAAGTGTGTTCGTTTCGCTGGCTGGGTAGCTAATAGCACAACATGCTAACAACAACTCTGTGGACATCGAACTCAACGCTATTTCCGCGTTCGGTCTCTCCTCCAATCCGATTGATGGAGAGACCGAACACGGAAGTAGCACTTTTTTCTCCAATCCGATTGGTGGAGAGACCGCGTCACTTCCGGTAAAGCCTGTTCGAGTCGTCCGTTAGAGCTGTGCTGAAGAGAGGCACCAAAGCGATGTGAAAACCAACACTAATGCTATGAGTAGCGATTAGGTGAGCGTTTTAACTGGTTTGACTGGTCAAATACCAGCTCCTGTCTTCAGTGCAGGCACAACGTGGTGTTAGCTAAGTTAGATAGCTTCAATCATGGATGTATAAAGAGAACGGGGGAAATAGCTTGGCTAACAAGAGAGTCAAAACAAAGTGAGTTGTCTGAGTGTTTCTCAAAGCTTAGGTCATCGTTTGGGTTGACAACTAACTTAACTTGGCAATTTATAGTATAACAATGTTTCTGATAGCCCAGATAAATGTCTCACATGGGGTCTGTGGAGAGAGAGAGAGAGAAACAAAAAATCAGCTGTCATGGGTAATCAGGTTCTGCAAGTCATCTTTTTTTCTCTGCCACGTGTTTCTCCTCCAGGTATGAACAGGAAACGGGCTTTGATTTCAGACACTTTCAAAGCGAAGAAAAGAAGAAATGGAACGCAGAAGTATGGAGCCATCAGTGATGGAGATGGTAGGTGTGACTGCTAAAAGCTTATAAACATTTATTTGTAATCTCACTAAAGGTTATAATTCATTGCTTTGCCCCCTAAAGGACCGACTGACATCAGATCCACCCTGGAGTATCTCATGACGCTGTTCCCCAGGAAGCTCTTCAATGACAGCCTGCCTCAAATTGTCATGAAGCACCAGCTCTACAGCATACACAGTGATAAGACTTTGGTGGACAAGGAGCTGGTAAGACGACTCTTTAGTGTCAGAAAAAGGTCATGTGTGTATCCTTCTGAATGTGAGAACCCACTGCCCTTCTTGTGGCCCACAGAATAAACTGCGGGAACGAGGAGAACTGCTGATGTTCCAGCTCGGGTTTGATGCAGACGCTTTCGGGCTGGTTTTTGCTTCCGATTACAAGGCCAAAGTGCTGGCAGGGGAGGATGGCAGGCCCACACGAGCGACAGTGGAGAGGTTCTTGGAGAAATTGCTGACTCCTTGCACAGAACTGAGCTTCAGCAAAGACAAGATGCTCCGGGAGTTTCTCTTCAGAGACTCTGAGATAACGTATGAAAGACTCTGATCCATGTCGTGTTATGTTTACTTCCAAAACGAATCGTTTGCATCATCATTTAGCACCTCAACGGCTTTAATATGTGTCTTCTCATGTGTTTGGAGCTTCTTTTTTTTTTTTTTTTTTTTTTACTTCTACAGTGTGTGAAAATACATTTTCAAAGATAAGCACTTTCTATATTTTCTCACGCTCTAGTCAGCTGGTGAAGTCGGGGGTCCTGACTGTGAGGGACGCAGGCAGCTGGTGGCTTTCAATTCCCAACTCTGGCAAATTCACCAAGTACTTTATACAAGGTGGGTGTTAGGGAATACTGAGTCTCAAAAAAATGCTTCCTTTTAATGATGTTTTTTTTAACAGTGTCTTGCTAATAGGAGCACTGTTTGTTTGATAACCATCCCACCGCTCTTCCTGTAAGGTCGTAAAGCCGTGCTAGGCATGGTGAAGAAGTCCAAATATAGTGAAGTCTTAAAGACGGAGCTAGAGGAGCGGCGAACAACCTCACATGTGAAATTCCACATGAAGTACCACGTCCATGACATTGTTGGTGCAGAGCTGGTAGAGAGGTAACAGTTTTTAAGTTACATCCAGCAATGACAAATTTGACTTATTTCTCACCTTGGACTATTGGTAAAACAGTTCATTTTTTTTCCACCCAGCATACCTACAACTTCAGGAACATTGTTGCGATGTGTTGAGTCCTGAACCACAGCAACAAGATTGAAAAATCGGTGCTTGATCAAAGCCTGAAGATTGGCAGAAATACAAAGATTTGTATTGTGACCTGATAGTAAATTAATTCACCATTTCAGTTTTGATTTTGTGCCAAATGTATTATAAAAACCTTGTGGGTTTTTGAATTGTCAATTATGTTGACATGACCTTGTCAGGTTTTGATTTATCTTGCAATAAAAAAAAATTCTTTGCCTCATATACAAGTTATAATTTATGTGCAAACAAAGGGAGCACTTTGATACAACCGCCCCCTCCGTGTGGTGTTTGAACTTTGGCTTGCCATTGAGATCTTTCACAGCTCAATATTTTATTTCAGTTGTCAGTTAGGGTTAATCTAATTTATGAAATCCTTTGCTGCAAATTTTTGAGGTTTTAATTGAAATATATTTTTATTACAGAGTTACCAGTTTATGGTGGTGTTGCACTGGACTGATTTATGTTAAAATGTTAATATTCTTCCAACCTCATGTGTAAATATTGGGCAGAACACAAGAAATGTTAATATAATGCAGTCCACTCTTCAAAAACTGCAAACTACAATCTCAAACATATTGTTGCATTAATACCTCTGTGTTATTTCAAATTGAATATAGCCTCTTTAAAGCTAGAATTTATGGCCAAACGTTTGTATCCATTAGATTTTACAGGTGTACATTAAAAAATGGAAACTAACTTGCGTCTGGTCTTTTGTTTAGTCTGGTTACAATAATGAAAAATGATTTTAAAAAAGTGTTTTAGATACATTCCATTCATTGTAAAAAAAGATTTACTTAAATGAACAGATATGCTTTAACAAGGCTTTCTTACATTGCAGTCTAGTTTAAGTAATGTCATAATTGTCCAGTACACTCTACTTTATCCTTCAACAAAATACGTGTCCGTCAATAGCTTTTTAATTTTTATTTTTGTGTTGCATTAAGGGAAGTCTGCGGTTGCACTGACCAACAAAAAAAGGCAGAATAGAGTCGATTTTACTTGAATTTATTGGCTTTTTCAAAAAGTGACAATAGCTTTTATCCGTAAGACTAAAGAGTCACAACATTGGCTTAAATTAAAGCACAGCTTGATGTCTGAATACAATACAGATGAGCAACATGTACTTAACCCCTTATCTAGTAATTCAAATACACTTTGTAAATAGGCAAAAAATATAACCGTTGCAATTCTAAATCTTAGTTTTCAGTATATGTTGCACATACATGCTATCAGCATTAATTACAAAAAGCTAGGCTTGTAGGGAGATTAAGGTAGCGTTAACTGTAGAGGTAATAAACAAAAGGATATTCATAGTGTTAGTTAAACAATACAGTGAGTGAAGTGTAATTTCTGTGAAGAATGATACAAAACAGTCAAATCACATGATTAAAACAAAAAGATGAGTACACCGTCTTCTACACCATAACCGACAGCAGCTTTGTTACTGTTCTTAGCAGGCATGGATGCTCTTCTTAGTGACTTTGCTTAGCTAGTAGTGATGCTGTTAAAAATCAAATGTGCTGCACAAAATGTTTCTGATCAATGCCCATAGAGCATAAAAGGTGCTCTTTTTCCCCCCGCCACCAAAACAGGTGTAATCCAACATCTAATAAAGTTTTCAGCGTTTCACTCCTGGGCAGCTACACAGTTGAGACACTTCTAAGGATTGCGAAAAATATAATACCATGAACTTCATGAGTCCGATTTGAGCCAAACACATAAAATACTGGATCATTTAGATTTGTCAGGGTTTAATAGCACAGTTAGTCTCTGAAGATCTGTTCCCCGGTCAAATATTTCAGTGCGTCTTAGGCATCATTCAATCCATGGGAATGAATTACAATGAATCATGTGCTAGGACTGAAAACTAACCGGTAAAGAGATTTATGGTGCACAAACAGTAAGTTGAAGTAAAAAGAACTTCACAGTTGATTAAATTCAAGTTCCTTGTTGACTGTGCGCCGACACGTGACCGCCCTCGCGAAGAGAAAATGAATAAAATGCCATTGATGATGGAGCTGAACTAACAGCAGCACACAACAGCCAACTGTCAGCTTTATTGTAAAGGTTTAAAACTGGTTGAGACAAAAGAACAAAGATTTTATTTTCTGTTAAAATACAGCACGTCCGTAGGATGCATTTGGCAATATTTCTTCCACTCAAAACAAACAACCAAGACTGTAAACAATAAAAGGTGGACAAGAAGTGGAAGAGCAAATTGAAAACATTCCACGGTCTATTTTTTACAAAACATCCAAGAAGGCCTCAAGAATTTCATAGTGTTGTCTATACAGTATTTTTTGTTGGGAAAGAGCTAGGGTCTATCATCTTCCAATTTTTCATGGAAACAGTTGGTAGATCTGCGATAGCTATATTTATGGAAGGAAAGAATCTGAAGTATATTGTTTTTGTGTGTATACTGGTGTGTTTCTCCTGCGTATTTTTCAACCCCTCACCATTAGCGGCCATGTTTCCCTGTAACCGCTCCAGTGGAGGAAGTCTTAGAGGAGAGAGCACGGCTTCTTTTTCTTCGGGCGGGGTTTAGGGCAGAGCACGGCCCGGATGGCCTCGTCGAACACAGTTTTAAGGCCACGTTGAGTCAAGGCTGAGCACTCCAGGTACTTGACGGAAACTGAGGAAACCAAACATCAAAAATGTTTTCTTTGAGTATTTCAGGAAAAAGAAACAAGGTCAGAGATAACTCAGGAAAAGTCATGTGTTGTTACCGATCTCTTTGGCCATCGACAGTCCTTGGGGATATGTGATTGGACTGAGTTTCTTCTCCCTCAGCTTCTCAATGGTGTCCTTTTCGTCTCTCAGATCCAGCTTGGTTCCCACCAGGATGATGGGAGTGTTGGGACAATGGTGGCTCACCTCGGGATACCACTGCACAGAGACCCAAACATTGAGAAGTTAGGGGTATAACTTTCTAAACTGGTCTACCTTATCTTGAAAATGCCATTTCAAGAATGACTTAGGATACATTTAAACCACTTTCTGATATGTTTATGCCATTTGGGGGCCCACAACAAGAGTGAAGGTGAGAGTGAACCAAAAGAGTCAAGCTGTGATATGGAAAACCAAAACAATGAGCTGGAAGACGCGCTCCGTTGAGCCGAGGAGAAATGTAGAGTCAGAGGATAATATCCTGGGTGCACCAGTCAGAGTGACTCCCTTCACATACTAGTATTCATGGGATCCATTAATGTTGATAATAGATGCTTTAAATCTGCAAAACAGAATTTTCTGGACATTATAACTACAGTAGGGTTTGGAAAACGGCCAAGACTTAACTGTAATTTATTGGTCCCAGCTATGAGCGTCGATTCTCATGGAGATATTTGATTAATGCCCTATACAAAGTCCCAAAGTGTTGAGATTGTTATTTATGCCTTGTTGAATTTGGTCAGCGTTTACATGTTACATTTGCTAGTTTGAAATAAAATAAATAAATAAGTGCAATCAGTTTTTAGTGTGGTAAACTTTCCTCCTTGAGTTTAAAGCCCTGTTTTCTACTTTTTTTAACCAAATGGTGTAACAGTGGTTTCTTATATCACTGTAAATAGTTCTCATGGAGAAGCAAAATGATTCATCAAAGTGATTTAAAGTGATTCAATTTTGTAAATCTATTGAAGATTAGCAGATTTACAAAGATTGTGAAAAGTGTTTGTTGACTTCAGTTTTAAATGTATTATAAAAACCTTGTGGGTTTTTGAATTGTCAATAATGTTGACATGACCTTGTCAAGTTTTGATTTATCTTGTATATGAGGCAAAAAGAAAACATTTTTAATACAAGTTATAATTTATGTGCAAGCACTTTGATACAACTGTCCCTTCTGTGTGATGTTTGAACTTTGGCTTGCCATTGAGATCGGTCACAGCTCAATATTTTATTTCAGATGTAATCTAATTCATAAAATCCCTGACCGCTTTATTAGTTATCCAATTCAACCGATCTACAACTTACTTTACATTAACCACGATAACAATGCCTAGTTTTTTGAGGTGTTGATTGAAATATATTTTTATTACTGAAGTAGCAGTTTATGGTGGTTTTGCACTGGACTGCGTCTTATTATGTGTCACTTTATTATCAACTCCGTGCTTCTGTCAATCATGCTTTTAATGAGGCTTCAAAGGTAAGACATGAGGTGATATATGGGTCAAAATAAATCTTTACAAACCTATGATTCATCCCTCGAGAAAAAACTTAGGCCAATCAAAATCACCCCTTATGCCTCTTATCATGCCATGTCATTAAAAACAATCCATGCTGACATCTTTACAGTCTTCATCATACCAACTCACCTTGGCACGGACGTTTTCAAATGAAGCAGGACTCACAAGCGAGAAGCAAATGAGAAACACATCCTGGTAAGAAAAAGCAAACAATGCAATCAGAGTCCATAAAAGTAATTTCCCACCAACAGTAAGAACTGCTCCTCCTGTTATCGTGCAGCACAAAGGTGTGGTGTTTTTCCTCACCCTCTTACTTCCTTATTCATTCTTTATCCCCAAACTTTCCAAATGCATTATGTAAAAGCCCCACCGTCATCAAAATATACTTCAAGGCAAACACGGCACTTCGATCAGAGTCACAATAAGTAAAATATAACAGAATTATCCAACAGTTTTTATTTTTTATTTTACCGTTTGCGGGTAGGAAAGTGGGCGGAGTCTGTCATAATCTTCTTGTCCCGCTGTATCCCAAAGTCCCAGGTTCACCGGCTTCCCGTCCACCATAACATTGGCGGAATAGTTGTCGAACCTGACGGAAAAAAAATATGATGGAATGACTTAAACACATCAGGATAAACACATGACATGACCTATGACAGGATATAACATTTTCACCTAGGCGTTAAAATGGGAAAGAGGCTCCATATTGATCTGTTGAGCCCTTTGGCGTCGTCAGATCTCCCTTGAAAATGACTCATCGCTTAATACTTGGCTCTGCTGAACTAAAATCATGATCATCAAATGCCTGCTGAGTCAGTCCTTGCCACACTGACAGTTATGCAGAACAACACCGACTCCATAGCGGATCTAGAATCAGATACGGTGCTGGCTCTTCCCGCAACAGCATTTCCCCTGAATCATTTTTTATACTTAGCTGCAGACTACAGCAGTGATTGTAACCTGTTCTGTAAGCTACCACAAACACAAAAAAAGCAACTAAAGAATAAGATGCCTCGTTAATCGTGCAGTGACTGTAAAGGACATAAAGGTGGAAAAAAATGAGGGACTTCTATAGCTGATCGGCTTCTAGTCTTGCATATGTAAATGTATAATAAAGGTCTGTAGCCTCAGATACTCACACTGTGGGGATGTACTCTCCAGGAAAGGCATTGGTGGTGTAGCTGATGAGCAGGCAGGTCTTACCCACAGCTCTGGAGGAGAGAGGAAGAGGAAAAATGGCTTGATTTTTGTTAATGTTTTCACCTGCCAAAACGTAAAAGCCATTTTGGGTATAAATTGATATGATTTCCTTCTTTGTACAACTGGTTAACTGTAGGAGTGCAACAAGGAATTATTATAATTATCAATTAATGTGTCAGTTGTTTTCTCAAATTCACATTTGGTCAGAAAATAGAGAACTTTCATCATATTCAGATTCTTTTTTTTAAAAAATTTTTTATTAGGTCCAACCTATGGGCCAAAAACCAAATAAATTTAGTTCACAATATTAAAAAGGACATAATTATTTATTTTAAATCACACTTGAGAAGCTGTAACTTTTCTGTGGATTAATCGACCAATCGTTTCAGCTCTACTCAAGCCTCCAAAAATAGATACTGTTCAGAGAATCATAAACAGACTTATACACGATTACCAGGAGAGGAGGGCATTATGAAACGTACAAATATGAAACTTAAGTGTTGCACTATTGAGAATGAACCATTTCTCCTGCAAGCTTCTCCTTGGTCCAAAAGCGAAAACAATCAATTAAAAAGGGCAGGTCACAGGGGTCACCAGTGACTCTGCTGCTGTGGTATCCACCACACCCTGAGTAAGACGTTTACCTCACACACTGTTACACACATGATAAGTCAGTCATGGTTCATTCTTTAATCAATCAATCACTGATCTGTGAATGTTGCAGACACAGTCTACAAACTGCACAGCAACTAAAACAAAACACACAAACTATAACTTAACTCTTTGATGAGTAAATGTTGCCAAACTCCAGACTTAGACCTCAGTCTAGGAGGGATGTGTGTGTGTGTGTGTGTGTGTGTGTGTGTGTGTGTGTGTGTGTGTGTGTGTGTGTGTGTGCGTCCTGCCCTGTGACGTCAGACTCACCCGAGAGTAACTTAAATCAAGGATTAACCAGCATACTTGCAATTATGTAATGCAATATCAATAACACGACATAACAAAATAATGGCACATGAGTGGTAGATCGTAGCACATAAAGCGGTTTTGTTTACTCACCCGTCTCCGACAACGACACACTTTATGGCCTGCATTGCGCTGCAGCTAGAGGAATGCTAAGTTACCCCGGTTAGCTCACAAGTCTCTCCGGTCCCTTTGTCCGGGATTGCTCGGTGGTGAAATGTCCCAACAGTGTTCCCGTACCGGCCTTTCTGTTACTGCAGCCGAGCTCCTGAGAGGTGGAACAGCTTGTGGGGAACTTAGAGCAACTTCTCCAGCACTTTAAACACAAGTTTCGTCATACAGTTCCTTGCAACATTCCCATGCTTCCGTGGGCCGATCTGGAAAGCAATGAAGCAAAACAGCGGCCACCACCCCTGAGGAGGAAAAAAAACATGAAGTTCGCCACCGCCACCAGATGGTGCATCCGGTGCGCCGATAAGCCACGCCCACATATATTTTAATGATATATAACGTCCTCAAAACAAGCAGCTGACGAGCCATCAACATGTATGAAATCAGAAAATATAATAATGATTTAAAAGTAAATTTGAACTTGGCCACATAAAGGAGAAAAAAAACCCACGGATAAGTCGGACCATTTAGAGTGTGACACGGGTTCAGGAAATGACGTAGTTGTTGTTGTGTACCCTGAACTCTGCGCTCCAGGCACTTTCTCCAACAAACAATCTAGACCGTCAAGTTTGAACACCCTCAGCAGATACTGGGCCCCATGCCAATTGGTTTTGGCAAATAAAAATAGCATGTACTACATGCCATTAACTGGAATGAACACATTTACAAATGTTAAAGTTGTAGTGTCAAGTTTACAAACAACTAGTTGCTACTGTGGGGGCGTAACTTGATACAGTAGCAACTGGTTGTGAGCAGAGTAATCAATAAATCCCTTTTCTAGGATTAACTGGTTAGTTGATTGACAGAAAGTAAATTTGTCATTTATGAAGCAAAAATACCAAGCATTAATTGGTGCTCAAGAGCAAAGATTTGTGGGTTTTATCCATTTTATTCATTGTACACTTCATTGGTCTTTGGGCTGTTGGTGGGACAAAACAAATCATTTTAAGACATCGCCCTGGGTGCTGGGAAATTGCTGCAAATGATAGGTAATTTGACAATTACCTATCATTTGACAGACTATAAATAACTGATTGATGAATCATACAAAAAAACAATGATAAGATCGAGCGGTAGTCAGCATTGATCACTGACAGTAAAAGCAATAAAAACACGTTTAAATCTGTTTATCGTTAAAGAACTTATAGTTCTTCATTTATTAATGTGGAAATTCCACATCAATTAAAAGAAATGGACTGACTCCAGACTTATGTAAACTTTTACTTAGAACTATTTGAATATGGCAACATTATTAAATGTAAAAAACAAAAGACAAAAAGGTTGTTAAAACATATCAAAGTATTCCTAGACACACATTAAACATCATTTTTTTTAATCCATCTATTTTGTTATTGCCTTAAAAAAAAGTATACCCTTGGTATGAACAGCTTTATTGTTTATAAATTGCATGTAGTTAATGTGCTAAAAATAAAAAAATAAAAAATAAACCTGCAGAGTGAAGTCAGGGCAAAGAAAAACCCCATTTACACTTTCAACTTCCGTCTGTGTCACACCGTTATGAGTCCCCCCGCTGACCATAATAGGAATAGATAGAGAAGCAGTCGGGGTGGAGCAGCTCTGCCAACGCACCCAGGCACAAAAAAAAAAAAAAAAATGGAGCTCGGTGTCAGTCAACGATAGAGCTATGAGCTGTCACTCACCAGTCCGCACGGTGCTCCTCTGCTCGCCCCACTGACTGACACAGCTGACCTGTATGGCGGGTCTGTCTTATCTGGTGCTCCGGTTTTCGGGCTCCGCCGGTCGGACTTACGGAGTGTTTTCCAAAGGCTTGACGAGGACTTTGTTGATATTTTTTGATCTCGCGTGGCGACTGCGAATCAGATTCCCTTATATCTACCTGGTGGCTTCGATGATGTTTAATGTCAGGTTACAGGTAATTATGTTAACCGTGTCCCTCCACCACCGGTCAAACGTCAGAAGTCACCACAGTACAAAGATGTGTGTCTGCACCATTTGTCCTCTTCAGATAGATTTAGGATTCATTTGATCTCCATTTAAAAGTGCCAGTTCAGTAGGCAGCAAGTATTACTTAATTAATACAGTGAAACCAAATGCATCACTTTTTATTTTACAAATTGTGACCAAACTCCCCAAAATGTCATTTTTCTTTATCACCTTACTGAACAATACTGATATATCTGCAACTCGATATATATTTGCTTGGCTGATTTATCAGTCTAGCTCAAGTCTCAACTTATTATCACATAAAACCGACTAAAGAAGAACATTTCCTGCAGACACTTGCACCAGCATCGTTTTATTTCCTTTTGCATTTAGTTTAACTCATCTTTTACTAATATTTGAATCACTATCAATGCTTACATACCGGCTGACACTTCAACTATCTCTGTTGCTTCAACTTCAGTTGAAATTGAATTCCCTATTATTGTTTACACCGACACTTCAGCTGCTTTTACTGCCTCCAAAATGAACCCTGATACTTGGCAGCTGATTTAAAGTTTGACCTCTGTGACCCCTTAACATTGTCATGCATGTCCGGATAGATAACTGTCTGATCCATTCATGTTGTATGTTGCCTGACAGCCTCCTCATCTCTTCGCAGGTCCACATTGAAATCCACTGAATCTTCAATGCCTGTATCTGGAATTAAATCAATCAAATTGTGGGCGATGCCATGTTCCAGCCCTCGAAAAGAAACCGTCTGACGCTGCACAGCCATGCGGAGGAGGAGGACGCTTAACTCTGTGTGACGATGCAACAAAGTGACACGGCTGGTTGTTGCGGTCAGCCTCTCGCCCAGTGCCTTCGCAGGGGAAGGATGACAGTTAAGACCGCAAAAAATGAGCCGGAGTGAGCGTTGATGTGTGAGGGTGGAGAGGAGGAGGAGGGGGGGATATCAATGCCTTATGTTTACCCTCTTGATACTCCACCTGAGATCCAGGAGCCGCCTGTCCCGTCCGTGGAGATCCTGCCGGATGATGGTTGGATTTTGACACTGCCTCTTCTCTCTGGATATTAAGGATTTCGGCGTGGAGATGGAAAAACGGATGATTGTTACTGTGGTACTGTTTTAGCCGCTCTTCATTGTTTCACATGTATGTAGGTGCTCAGTGTTAACATCTCACTTTAATTTAAAAAGTAAATATCAACACCGCATGACACAAACAAGCATGTTTCTTGTCCTCTGTGGCTCGAACACTTTTCTTTGCGGTGAGCTGTAGAAGCGGTACATGTGGAGGTCTGCAGGAGATCAGTACAGCTGCCACTACTGGAAATGTACTGTCTGTTTTATTAAGTGCAGTCTCAAAGGGAATCTCTGCATGTCTTCTTTGTGTGCGCAGACACATGTCCTCTCACTCATTGTGGTTCTTTCTGCATATCACTGGAAAGGCATTGTTGAAAAAAACAAAACGTTACCTGCAAAGTTGTTTTTTATTTTTAGCTGCATTTGTTTTTATTTCTGTGAAAAATGTGTATGGGGGGTGGGGGGTGGGGTGAAGTCACCGAACTGTGAGTAAGGAAGATTGAATTTGGGAAGTAATAAATTAATGAAATCACAATTCCCAGCCTTTTTTTTTGTCACTCTAATAACCTTTCATTCATTTTCTAGGTTTGCTAAAGAGCCTTTTAAACATTTTTTTAAGCGTGTTTTTAAGATACCTTTTTGTTTTTTTATTACTATTTATACATGCATTATGCACATTACATGTCTTCCCCTTCCTTCATTTCTCACTTTCTTATCTCATTTAACATAGAGAATTTAAATTCAAATCAATTTACACACTAAACACCAAGAGAAGCAAAGAGAGTAGAATAATGATAAATCATTACATTTGAGAGGATGGTTGAAGCTTCAAATGATGTTACTTTTTTCTAATCCCATACATACAGTGTACACTATATCGTATTTTAACCCGGAGATATTTTCTATAGTTTAAGGTAAATTATTTTTTATTGCTGGTAATCCACATCAACATAAAAAACAACTTTGTGCTCCAAAGGAATAGTTATTAACACAATGTACAAGATCATAATAATCACATCTGCCTACTTCCCTGAGAGTCAGTACATACAGGACAAATATCAGAAATACATCAGTCACATTGAACCAGTTATAACTTAGTTGTTGTATTTGTTGTCTGAGCTTTAACACAAGCAAATCCAACTTGCAAACCTCTCAGGTTACAACCATATACAAAAAACATGTCTCTTTAATTCATAAAAATGTCTTAATGTTACTAAATGTAACCCCTTCTTGTCATCTACCTAGAAACAAACTGTATATAGCCGAGACATTTTTTTAAAGATATCCTATGGCAAAAACGGTTGCAGTACCAGATCTGCTCACATGGGGGAAGCATCCTGTCACTGTGCTGGATCCACCTCCCTCAACCCAACAGACATCATCAGCTGTCATCCTCCTGGAAGAGGATACAGCGAAGAATGTAATTAAACATATATGATAAAAAATATATATCTGTAAGCACATCAGTGAAAGCAGATTGTCTACTGATGTGCTGCTAATTATCATTTATAATATCGGTTTTATTCTTACACACTTCCACAAAATATGCCATCAATAAGTCAACTTCTGGAAAGAAAATGTAAACTCAGCTTCCATCTCTTTCATCTGATCTACAATAATTAAAAAGACATCTTTGATCCATCTTTATATTTAAAGCAACCCCACTTTGTAATAAATTAATCTTAGCCAGCAGACCCATTTGGCACCTCCCTTGAATATGTACTTCCTTTAAGTAGATTTTTTTCAAACTGCTGACACCCTCGCTCGGTTCAAAATATCCCCAGCAAACTTACCCTCACCACTCACGCTGACGCCAGGCTGCAGAGTAAAACCATCATGCGGTTGCCAAGGCAACTGTAGTCCTCCATGTGACAGACAAACCTTCCTGCCCCACAACCCACCCACTTTTTCTGGAAAAAAAGAGGATTTATTTCTCAGGGATTTGCCAGAGGAAAATATTTTAATAGGGTTATCATAGAGGACTGGCAGAAAGAGAGGGAGGGATCTATAGATGAAGGATAAGTCGGGTTATCTTTACTCTGGTTTTTTCCCAACCACCATTTGTATCCTTTAGAGAAAAAAAAGGGGTTGTGGAATAAAGATTAGAGAGTTTCAGCCTTTGGCATCTGCAGCAGCTCACATGTGTTTCATTTGAGTGAGTGTGAAAGAGTGATAATACTGCAAAAAGGAAATGGCAGGGATTCAATTAAAGCTGCAGTGCAGTATATTTAATTCCATACACATTATTCATAAACTTTAAACACTTAATTTGTGTGGGATCTTAGGAGTTGGTGACTTTTTGATTTTGTAATTCAGTATTTGAAACGTAAGTGGTGTTACGTTTATTGTTGTTTTTGCAGAGAACGGATGAGTTCTTGTCAGTTTAATGTTGTCGTCCATGCGAGCTATAAGAGAAGTTCCCTCTTTGTTATGATCGATGTTAAACTGAGTCTGGTAGTTGAGTCACTTTCCCAAAGCTTGCATTAACTCTATAAACCTCCTAATATTGATCTTCTCTCAGACTCAGTAGTCAAGGTTTGAATGATTTTGAATATGAGCCATACTAGTTCGTCTTCCGCTGCCTTAAATAAACAGTGTGACATTTTGAGAAGTACACTGATTCCCTTTCTTACTGACTGAAAGAAAACAAAGAAGATGTGACTTGTTAATTATTAAAATGTAAATGTGCCTGTAGGTGGATTTTGTTTGGACACAGCAGGTTAGCAGGTCCCATTTGTTTCCAGTCCGTTGATGCTAAGCTAACCTGCTGCCCGTTCCAGCTACATTTTGTCCAGATGTGAGAGTGGGATTCTCATCAAACTGTGAGCAAGAAAGCATAATTCTCAAAATGTCCACATATCCCACAGCTTCTGGGACTATCATCTACACCAGGTGTTACTCTGAAGAAAAATCCTGACTTAAACGTTATTGCAAAGAAGCAAACAGTTCCCTTCTCAGTTTCATTTGCTCAACGACGAGACTATTTTATTTATCTTGGCAGAAATAGTTTTGGTTGGTTTTTCCTATTTTCCCTGTAAAGTTCAGGCAATCACTCAAGGAAACTCTCCAGATCACATAGTTGAGTCTTTAGCTCATGGCTCTGTTACACTCAGTTTAAAAATCCAAAGTGTTTGTTTGCCATCAACTTTTGCTTCGCAACCAAACAGGAAATTAGGCCAGAGCTGGAGGCACTTAATGTCTGCATTCATTAAACAAGACGCCCAAATGAAGAAGTGAAACCCAATTAAACTCCACATGTTTGCGAAGTTACTTGTGTGTCAAAATTTGCTAAACAAACATAATTTCTATTGCAATCTGATGTCCATCAGCCAGTTTATAAATAACTGACATTAATACATCACGTCCATATTTAGAGAATGGATTATGAATGCTAAATGTAATCAAACAATAATCCACATGATTTATAATTTTTTTTATCTCTGATGCTTTTAGTCTTTAAACTGGGATTTATGCTGATCCCCCTCAGGCTCAGTTTGAGGTTTTGGCATTACTTTGTGTAACGTCCTGTTTGCGGTTTCCGCAAATAAACCTTTGATTTGAATGCTGTGGACCGGCGGGACAAGAGGCGTATGCAAAGCGTTAAAAAGGAAGAGATCAGGTGCTGAGATGAGCTCCAAGCTGACCTCAAAACTGAATCAAAGGAGTGAGAGTGGGAGTGGGGGAGGAAGCAAAACAGAGAGAGGGAAACGTGGAGGAGGGAGACTTGAGTATTCGCTGCAGTCATATTGTGGGAACGAAATAGGTCATACAAGCAAAAGAGCATTCAGATATCCACCTATTTTTGGAGGTGTTAGTGTGACTTTTTCTTTTTTGCATAATTATTTTTTCCTCCAACATTTGCATTCCTGCATTCATGTGTTGGAGTGCAGTATTATCCTGTGCACGTCATCAAATTATTTTACTTATTTGCATTATGAATTTTAGTAAATGAAGAACTTAGAAGCTTTGTGCTGGAGAGTCACAAAAACTGCAGATATGACCTTTGGTTTTGCATCATTTTTCTTTCTAGCAGCATCAATATATTAAATATAATGATAGGTTAAATATTTCTGTGTAAACTATTGACTGCATTTGATTTAACAGCTTAATGAGGACTATGCTTTTATCTCATGCTATTGTTTGATCCAGCATGTTGCACACCTCTGTGCTGTTATCTTGTAACCTGATCACGTCATTTCTCTATTGATAATCACTGAAATGTAACCTAGGTTGATGTTTTGTGTTTGTGCATGTGATAATGGAGTGTACGGGATCTAAAACCTTTTGTTAAGCTCAGTAGTGAAAGTCTTAAGAGGGATAACCTTTACAGTGTGTTATGTAACCACAGCAGGTCGAGGAGGATTGTACTTTTAATGCAGCGACACACACACACACACACACACACACACACACACACACACACACACACACACACACACACACACACACACACACACACACACACACACACACACAGCTTCACCTACAAGTTCTCGGGCGCACACTGCAGCCTTTGTGCCCAGCAGACAGAATCCAGATAAAGACTCCACTCATTTGTGTCCTTGGGTGCAGAAAAAATCAACTCCACTTTGCCCTCCGATCAGTTCGCGGTCGAGATGCAGAGCTGGATGTCAAACCAAAGAGAAGGAAGGGAGGAAATCCTGCCGCACTCCGCTTCCTATGACCTTCTGCGACACACGCCATCACCCAAATATTAACCCTTTCACCTTCCAGCACAGGAAGGAGGTGTCAGACCCCTGTCATGTCCCCTTTGGTTTATGCAAGTCTATATCCATTTGATTTGGGGGATAAACGCAAAGAGAAAGATAGAAGGGGAAACTCCCAAATTCACCAATGAGTCAGCATTAAATCCCTCACAAAAGTGAGCTCAAATGATTCAATCAAAGTACCTCTTTGGTGAAATTACCTGCGTCATTTCTTCAATGCTTCAGCAAAAGAATCTCCTACAAACAATGGAGTTTTCAGCCTCAGTTTCCTCCTTGGCTTTAAACACAGGCTACATGACATTGATCCCTGGCACTGTGTATTTAGTGGGAAGATGATTAGACGCTGATGGGAGTGATTTTTGGGAGTTAGAGGTAGAGAAACGTGGGTTGCTTGTGTGTCTCCGTGTGTCTCCGTGTGTGTGTATAATTATGGGTTGGGCTGTTTTAAAAGGGAGGAGGTGATCTCCCTCGGGCATCGCCGTGGTGACTAGAGCATATGAAGTGGTATGACTGCTCAATCAGGTCACGTGAAGTCGGTCAGCAGAACCACAGACGTTTCCCATGATGGTCGGCCTAATCCGCCAGACGTGCATCTCCCCTGAGGGAATGTATGCAACCTAAGTGGCACGAGACACAGACAGCCCGAAACCCCCCCCCACACACACACACACACACACATGTTCACTTTAAGCCGCAGACTTTTACAGACTTACTGTGATGACTTTACGGCCTTGGTTTTGTGGTTTCGGATGTGAATGATTTTGTCGAACACACTCTAAAATGACTGAGCCAAACTGTGAGTTCTGTTGATTTTTAAAGCTTTACATTTATCACAAATGATATCTGGGCCACGCCGAGACTTTTCTCTCATGACTCATAAACACATTAGCATGACATTAATGTTGAGTAGAGCGTGTTTGTGTGCTTGTGTGCCAGAGAGACAGACTAAGCGAGTTAACTGCTTTTTATGGAACTCACTACTTCACTGAAGATGCTCTGGTTGACCGAATCCAGCACGGACAGTAACACTGTCACAGTAACATTTGTCTAACCGTATTCCAAAAGCTAGCGCCGATATTATGCATATGACCTATTTTCCACCTGTAGCACAGAAAACATTCAAATCAGGGCTTTGCATCCACCTAGTATGTAAAACCTCCTAACTAGAGGAACTGAAGATAGAGAGACGCTTTCTGTGACCCAAAGTGGAGCGGCTTCACCCAGATTTCCTCTCACTAAACGCTCCCTTTTCCTCTGTTTTCCTTTGTTTTCTTTTCCACTCTACTAAGTGGTGCACATCTCAAGGATTTACTTTCCTTTGAAACACATGGCTAAGTCTTCACAACCTACGTTTAATGTCAGAGTGCAAAGAAAAAACAAACACTGTCTGGATGCATGTACCCGAATGTCTGAGAATATTCACAGCAACCCTTCACCTTTAGTGTGAGCACAGCGTTTACCTGCAGGTGTAAATTCAGGATCTCGCCGTAGGTCTCCAGTTTCTCTTGCTCTTGTAATTCGTCACCAGACTGCACCAGACTGGATTGTGCCGGATTGAGGGGGTTCAGTGGATTGTGTAACCCTGCTGATGTGAACTTGTAGAAGATGACTCATTTGAGCCTCTTAGTTTCTGCTCGTCCCCTTTTACTTTTACTTTTTTGGAAGATGGAGAAGCAATCTTAGCGTTTTGGTCCAAAATCAGTCGACCCATGAAAGTGACGGAGATCATGTACTTTACAAGTGATGATTAATTTAAACAGTTTACAAATGTTCAGAATTGAATTAAAATGATTATGAAAAGGGAGGAAAATCCTTTGCTTCTTCCTCTATTTGAACAAATACTCATGGTAAAGTTAAAGCCTTAACCTCCCGACTATGAGAGATGGAGAGAACTGTTTGTGTTATGTCTGGAGAATGTCACTCTGTTTAGAACAGAGTACCGAGAGCGAAACATTTGTCCAAAAGAGACACCTACGAATAAACAAATGAATGAATACGTTAAAACATCTGTTCATGCTTGACCATTGGAGTAATGCTCACAGGAAGTGAGACCCCCTCCTTCTCTGCGTAGGCAGGAATGCAATAATTGAAACCACGTGTGTTGTAGAAACAAGCTCTCTCTCTCTCTATATATATATATATTTCTCTGTGTGTGTGTGTGTGTGTGTGTGTGTGTGTGTGTGTGTGTGTGTGTGTGTGTGTGTGTGTGTGTGTGTGTGTGTGTGTGTGTGTGTGTGTGTGTGTGTGTACCTCATCCCACTGTTTCTTAACCTGATCGCTCCCCCTGCTTATGTAAGAGTCTCGTACATAATTCCTCACAATGATTTGATTTCAGTTTTTTGTATTTTGGATCGGTAGCTTTTTGTATTACTGCAGAGTACATTGATTGTTATTCCATTGCATTTGAGCAGCTGTGTAGCTCAAGATTAATTGGCAAAATTATTTTCTGACATATGTTAGAGGTAGGCAGCTGTTGCACATATATCAAGAACCTTTCTTTCTTATAAATATGTTGCCTTTGTAATTCTCTACCTGCTCTATAAAGGCCTGCTGACCACAGTGCTTTTATTATACATTGTGAGCCTATTACATTTCATTCATTGGCACCACAATGTGCCATGTCGTTGGAAAGAAAGTCATCCCCACATCAGAAAATAATAAAATTAGAACAATAATTGTGTGCACTATTGGAAGTAACTACGTGCATTCAGTAACTGTATTTAGGTACAATTTTGAGGTACTTTTACTTTACTTTAACATATCATGTTTGCTTTACTATACCTGAGTATTTTTACTCTTCAGATTATTATGATGAAGAAGCTTGTAAAATATGCCATAATCTAAAATTGGCAATTTACAACATGAAGTAGCAATGTCTACTAACATAATGTATTATTCACAATATCTCAAAAGAGTTTTCTGAGTACTTTTACGTTTGACGAGTAAAAGTATATTTTGTATTATTGTTATAATAATTCTTACCTAAAAGACATTTTTAATGCAGGACTGAATTTTAATGGAGTATTTTTAGACTATGGTATGTTTACTTCACTTAAGTAAAGGATCTAAATACTTCCTCCATAACTGGAAGTAGGCTATAATAATCAACCCCAAATTAAATATTCTAATCTATTTAAGTACACGTAAAGTTAAATTGCCATGCATTCATGAGGGACATAACCAAATGTCGCAGCATAATCAAAACCATGTCGTATAATCAATAAAAAAGGTCTTTTTTTTTTTTGTCGGGTATAATCTCATAATTGCCCGGGGTCACGTGGGTCGGTTGATCGGTGATGGATGCTGACGCGCAGCACTGGCTGTGTAGCGGAGTGGAGATGAGATTAACAAACTAGTGTCAATTCACACAGATTATCACAAAGACTTTCTTTTTTATAATTCCAAAATAAAACAAACTCCATGATAAAAAAACACTCATGACTCTTATTTCGGAGCTATAATCACTACTACTTCCTGCATTGTTTTGGCACCGTGTTGGCCAGCTTGACGGAGCCAATGTCGACCGCTCTCCGGGTACTAGTGGAGTGAAGGCGTATGTGGACGGGAGGGGAGGAGGAGAGGAGAGGAGAGGGGGGTGGAGGGGGAGAGAGCAGCGACAACACGCTCGACCGCTGTGGCAAAAAAAGACGCCGCCGCCGCTGCCGCTTCTGATACGCGCCGCTCGCTGACTGACGGTCACTGCTTCGCGACCGTGAGGCGTAAATGGCCACAACATCTCCCCCAAAAAGGAAAGACGCTGCCAGTGAGACGACCCGTGCAGCGGCAGAACGCGTCCTGCACATTTAGGACGCGTGTTTGCTATACGGGCTATTAATAAGAGCCCGAGGGGGAAGTTTCTGTGACCGATTTTTTTTTTTTTTTTTTTGGAGAGGATCTGCAAACATGGACGAGGACAACCAAGGTATGATTTCATTCAATGCAATCAGACCAGTAAAGTGGAGCTGCTTCAGTACCAACAGTGTCTCTGTAGCCTTCTTATATTCATAATATTGATACCGTTATGGATACACGCATTGGCTGTATTATGAGTGGTTTTACACTTGGCATGGAGTTAGTTTTTTTTTTTTTTTGCAGCATTGATCTCATCTGTCATCTTTTGCACATGAGTATTTTTTCTGCTATAGATTACTGACATAAATGAGTAGAAAGCCCCCTGTGATGGTTTCAAGAGCATGCCTTATGTGCAAGATGTGTGAAAGTGGAAAAGATTGACCTAATTTCAGGGGGGGGTGACAGAGAGTCAATATCAGGCTTGAATGGACCAGCACAATGACTCCCAGTGCATCACTGTCCTAGTGGTGCTGTGGCCGGCAGACTTAGTGTTTATCTGAGGGTTTTGTCAGCTGTGTGGGCCGGTGTCACTCTGGACCCAACAGGTCCTCTCTCTCTCTCTCTCTCTCTCTCTCTCTCTCTCTCTCTCTCTCTCTCTCTCTCTCTCTCTGCAGCCATGAGACAGGGATTCATTTATTGACTCATGACTAAAGTGTTGGCACAGATCTGTCCCTGCTACAGGAGTCTGCAGACTGAATCCACTGCACTTATAAAAAAACAAACTTTTGATTTCAATTGTGTCGAGACTGTGAAAATGTGTTAAGCCCTGGTTATTGACAATATAACTACATTAACAGTTGCATTATTTATTCAGTGAATAAATAGATTAGTCTAATATAAATGTATATTTATTATTGGACACAGACATGTAAAAGGTCTCAAAGCAAGACTCCCAGACAGAGTCTTTGCGGGTTGTTTAGCGTCTCTTTTCTGGGTGTTTTTTTGTCTCTTTGTGGATGTTTTGCATCTCTGTGTGGTTGCTTTTTGTCTTTTAATTGTCATTTTGTGTGTAACTGTGGTCGTTTGGTTGACTTTATTACAATAAATGAGTGAATGTCACCTCCTTAAAGAGTCCTGAAGCCGGTGAGGCTTTTCAGTAATCCATCCATGATACTAACAAGACAACTACGTATCATCTTCTGACTCCAACAGGGGTGGAGTAGGGGGGGGCTGCTAAGCCTTTGATCATAAACTGAATCTTGCAGGTGATAAACCATCACACATGTTGTCTCACCTCTGTTAGTCAGTGGTGTTCATCCCCACATGCTCCCTGCTAGAGCGCTGCCATGCATGGCATGCGGGCATAAAGCTGTCATTGTGCTGTTTGTGGCCGCCCTGGCCTCCAGCGGTGGCACACGTCAGCACGGCCACACAGACAGACATATGGTGCTGTGTGATGCCGACCAGGGATAGCTGACAGCAGCCGGGAGCATTAACACACACACACACACACACACACACACACACACACACACACACACACACACACACACACACACACACACACACGTGCATATATTCATGGCTGCACGCTGACACACTGACACTCACACAAATTAAATTTCTCTTTTTCCCTTATGGCAGTGTTTGCAGTGAAGATAGATGGATGGATGGATCATGACATAGATTTGTGTGTGTGTGTGTGTGTGTGTGTGTGTGTGTGTGTGTGTGTGTGTGTGTGTGTGTGTGTGTGTGTGTGTGTGTGTGTGTGTGTGTGTGTGTGTGTGTGTGTGTGTGTGTGTGTGTGTGTGTGTGTGTGTGTGTGTGTGGGGAGTGTGATTTACGTCACAGTCTGCTCTCTCATCTGGAATAAATAGTGTCTTGGATGCTGCAGGATTGAGAGGATGCAGAGCTCCTGCTTTTTTGTTCTGGTTCTTGTTCAGTTTCGTGTGTAACAGTTGGGAACACAAGCCACAAACACCCACACATGAGTCCACAGCAGAGTTGGGCTCACGGGGGGGGGGTGGGGGGCGGTTAGCAGAACAAAGTATTGTGAGCGATAGCGCTGGTGAGGATTACAGACATGGATGTACTCAGCGTGAGGTGATAGGCGGGTGGCAGGTTGGTTGACAAAATTCTTCACAAAGCGGCACACACACACACACACACACACACACACACACACACACACACACACACACACACACACATTTTTCCAGGCCATAAGTTGAGTGAGCGAGGTGTCGGACGGAGAACACACAGCGAGAAAGGCGTGAGGATGGAAAGAACGTGTGACCTCAAAGAGTGAGAGTGAGGCACAGTCGTAGTAGCGGCGATGGTGTGAGATGTCTGGGAGGGAATCAGAGAGCGAGACGCAATGAATGTGTGCCAGAGCGAAGTTGGAAAATGGCCAAAGAAGTATGGAGAGCTGCCAGTGAGAGACGGCGAGGGAGAGTGGTGGTGGTGGTGGACTAGATAGTCTCACTGAATCCATCCTCCCGTCTGTTACAGGAGTTTCTCTCAATGGAAGTCACAGTTTTTTTTAACTCTGAGTCCTCCATCAAACCAGGTGATACTTCTGATGCAGATTCAGTTTTCATTTATTTTCCATCTTCTTCTCTATGTTTGAAATCTACACTTTTTTTTTTTTTTTTTTTGCCGTGCTACCGGCACGGCTGGTTATATCAGTTGGTTGGTTGGTCGGTCCACCACTTTGTTCCAGATTGAAATATCTCAGCAACTACTTTCATCCTGCTGCAACATCAAGTCAACATTTTTCCTTATCCATCACCTTGATTGATGACCTGAAAAACTAATGACATTCCCATCAGCCTCAGCTGCCCTTTCTGTTTAATGCTTCTTAGCAAATGCTCAACGTAGATGGTAAAAATGTAACAACATGCTCAGCATTAGCTTATTGACATTAGACTTGTGAGCATGTTAGCATGCCGCCGCTAGCATTTAGCTCAAAGCGTCGCCCTCACAGAGCTGGTGGCATTGTTTCTCTCCTTTCTCCTCTTCATATCTTTACTTCCCGTGTAATCTATTGTTATGTTTTTCTCAGTTACTTTTCTGCACCCACAGTCAGCCGTACTAGAAAAAGGCTTAGAAAAAAAAACCGGGTCCATAGTAATCCATCTGACGCGCATGACATCCAACAACACAATGCCTTCTGCAGTCGCTCAATGGACAATGGGGCCCGACAAGAGCCCACAAAGCTTTGCTACAGTGAGGCCTGTCTGGCCGGGTGTAGCTTACTGAAACACATTCTGGTTCTGCATGACCGACTCTTGACAGTCCATCAAAACGTACACCTACAGGATCTCTGCCTCCTCTGCT